>NC_064823.1:27178498-27481529 GCF_024166365.1 Elephas maximus indicus | reverse complement strand
GAGTAGAACTGTGCTCCATAGGGTTTTCAGTTGCTGATTTCTCAGAAATAGATCACCACGCCTTTCTTCTAAGGTGCCACTGGATGGACTTGAACCTCTAACCATTCAATTAGTAGCTGAGCTTGTTAACTGCACCACCCATGGTCTCCACTCAATGAAGAATACCTGCCATTCTTATCATGTTATTATAGTTTCATAATTGACCTCGCTGTGTCCAGTTCTCTCCCCACATCAAACATATCTCTATACCACCACTAGAGCTATCTTTATAAGGCACAGATCATATCATTCCTTTGATTAATAAAACCCTTAATTCCCTCTGATCAGTCTCACTTCATGGAACATGTCAGGGACTTCCATCTATCTTTGCATCCTCATCTCTTACATCAGTCTTCCTTCATACACTATAGGTTCTGGACTAATTCTACGCAAACTTTAATGTGCCGCCGGCTCCCCTGGGGATCTTGTTAAACTGAAGACTCTGGTTCAGTCGGTGTGGGAGAGACCTGGGATTCCGCAGCATCACTAGAGGAGTGCAGGGGGTGTGGATCACACAAGGTGACACTGTCAGAGTGTGTGATGCCAAAAATGACTGCCTATAAAATTTTTGTGCAGTGTTTCAACTGAAATTTATTTTTTGTAAAAATATTCCTGCAGTTATAACAAGAATTTTTTTTTTTTTTTGTAAGCCCAGTTTACGTGTATCAACATATCTACAAGGCTAAAGCTCTATGCTAATTTACTTTTTCAACCTTCTAATGCATTCTGGTGACGCAGTACTAAAGAGCTCGGCTGTAACCAAAAGGTTGGGGTTTTGAATCTTACAGCCGCTCTTTGGAAATCCTACGGGGCAGTTCTGCTCTGTCCTGTAGGATCACTGTGATTTTGAACCAACTCAAAGGCAAGGGGTTTGGTTTTCTGGAAGGCACTCTGGTCAGAGCTGTCATTATCACCCAATTACAATGACGCTTCAAATCACGCGGTTTCATCTGCAGGCACTGTAAGCTCTCTATTGTTTTCTTTGCTGCCACTGCTTTTACAGTCATTGATTTTGTCAAGTTTTCTGAAGTTTTAGCCACAATATTGTGGTAATTAGCATGGGGGAGTGACACCATGAGTTACCACACTGGGTGACACCAACCCTAGTGGTACCACGGCAGAGGTTGCTGTTTCTGTCTGCTGGTCTTTAGACCACACCTTAGAAGCATTACACTAGCTCCTTAAAGTCCCTGCTAGGTTCTCTAGTGTGCCTGTAACTGTGGCTGTTCTCATCAGTCTGATCTCACTGTCTACATTGTCCTTTCCTCATTTTTTTGCTCATTCTCAACGTCTATTAGCTCAAATGTCACTTTGTCTATGAAACTTTCCTCAAACATGGCTTTTACTTCCTAGCCTTGCTTCCCAAATATTTACCTTCTTTCTTCTCCACAGCATTTTGTGAACAGCTTTTATTGTGGCACGTATCAATTTGCACTACAGCTGGTCTTTAGATTGTTCATCTTCCTTGTCGGACAGTACTCCTTGAGGGCAAGCATTGTGTCTTATTACTCTTTGTTTCTTCAGTGATTTCCACAGCTTCTGCCAAATAGGACACCAAGTAGATACTCAATAAGTAGTTCTTGAATAAATGAAGCTGTGATGTGTACTTCTAAAAAGGAGTGGATCACTCTGTAAAGCAAATATTACTTCAAGTAAATAAAGTTTGTTTTTTTTCTTTTTAGCTTTAACCATCAATTTTTGCATTTCTTTGTACAAGGCACTCTTATTATTTTTTTTCCATGGTACTAGCTAGTCACCTAAAGCAATTATGCAGTTATACATCCATTCACAAGTCAATTTATTGAGTTTATTGATTCTTAACATAGCAATATTTCTCCAGATTGAAAAGCCTCAGACTTTCTCTTAGCTAATGCCGTGCTAAAATTTATAAAGATTATATATTCTGTGAATAATGGTTTCTTTCAATCATGCTCCCAGAGGTTAACATGATTAAAAAGTTTTGCCTGAAGCAGGCAAGGAAGGAGAAAAAGAATGAGAATATAGCTGCCTTTTTAAAATATTTAAGTAATAAGAATATGTATGTTGCTTAACTTGTGTTTTAATATCTATACCAAATTAAAATTTTAAAAAACCTTATTTTAAGCTTTTATTAAATCATATTTGTCTAATGGAGAAATTTAAGAATCTCATTGCATGAGAAGTTTCTTCACAATGCTCACGTCCTGCTACTTCCTTTTCTCAGGGATCATTTAGCTTTTATGAAATTGTCTAAATGGGAGAAATCAGATTATTTTTTCCTGGATTTCAGTCAGGGAACTCTCTTTGAAGTCAATTAGAACGCCTTACTTATGTTTTAACGTAAATCAAGAGGCTGTTCTAAAATGGCCTTAGCTAGGGATGCATATGACTCTCAGTGGGCTGGACCGCTCCATTCTCAGCGCTGATAAATTGTGGTTATCCTTGTACGCAACTCTTGGTGTTGCTGATTCCAGTTAAGTAGACTTTCCAATTTTAATTTACATAGCATTAACACTTTCCCCCGAGAAGTGACAGTTTTATGGAGACATTTCCTTGTCTGTTCTCATGCAATTAAAAAAAAAAAAAAACCCACAGGGCTTTCATTTGCACTTCTAAAAGTGATGGGCTGTGTTTTTGTGCCATTTTCATTTGCACTGTTCCTGATCTTGCCATCACTAATTAAAAAGGGAACTTAGGGTAATATAAAAACAATGCTCTTTGGCTAGAGAAGTTTTTTTAGTTTTTTTTTTTTTGTCTGATTTTAAAGGAGTGAGGACTACAAGGCCTCTTGGACAAAAGATAATATGCTGTGTATGGTTGGCTAGCAAGAGGCCTCATAACCTATTATTGTATTTTTATCTAAATAACACACACCTTCTGCATTTGTGGAAACCCTGGTGGCGTAGTGGTTAATTGCTACAGCTGCTAACCAAGAGGTTGGCAGTTCGAATCCACCAGGCGCTCCTTGGAAACTCTATGGGGCAGTTCTACTCTGTCCTACAGGGTCGCTATGAGTCGGAATCGATGGCAGTGGGTTTTGGTTTTTTTGGTTGTCTGCATTTGTTTGTCAGCCATGTCCCCCACCCTCACCCCCCCGCCCCCATAGAGGCACCTTCACAAACAGCCCAATATCAATCTTCTTCTACATGATACTGTTGAAAAAAAAAATTAACATAGCGTGCTTACAAAATATCTCATGGGGGCGGGGTCATGGGTGGCAAACAAATACAGAAGGTGCACATTCTTTGTGTAAAAATATGGTATGTTTGACAGTTCCTTCCTTTGTGCAATTTTCTTCTAGTTTAGCTTCTCTATCTACCACTATTTCTCTCTGTCCTGCTAGTTCAGCACAGTGAGGACACCCTTAAAGCCATCGCTTTGGAGGAAGGGGGCATTTTAATTAGCTATAGAATAGGAACATGATTTTAGTATATATTTTAGGAATATGATTTAGTATATATTTTAGTATATGAGTCGGAATCGACTCGACAGCAGTGGGTTTGGTTTTTTTTTTGTTTATATGGAGTGGAAATATGTCTAGTTTGTTATGTCTAGTTGAGAAAGAATTGTGAGCAGAAGTTCAGCTATAGTGAGAATGTCAGGAATATTCTGAGGGCAGTGCAGTGGCCATCCTTGTTTGAGAGTAACAGACCACTGAAAAAGGAAACTTAAGACTAGCTTGTTGAGAAGCTTAAATTTGGAGCAAGTTGTTTCAACTTTATTCTGTACATATTGATAAGTCATTGAAAGAGCTCTTTGGAAGACAGGTGTCCATTCCATGTTAAATTTGGTACAGTTATATGCAACTAGTGAAGAAAGGAAGAAAGATGCAATAGATGACATAGAATCTTGGCAGACTGACCTATATGTATAAATTGGCCCATGGCCAGCTCAGGATGTAAATGAACAATCAGAGTAACAAGTTTCAATTTTTTTTTTTTTTTCTGCTGGGGAATAGCAATAAAGAATATTAAATATCTATTTTGGAAGTAAGGGAGGGCACAATGCATGTGACAGTATCTTCTCCTGAAATTGTCCCCCCATTACCAATGGGGGACAAGTTTGGGGTTCAGTAAACAGGTGAAGAAAAAGAGGTTATCGGGATTGAAGCAAGGGCTAGGGTGTCCCAGTTACTTGATGAGGTTCAGGACAGGATCCCAGAACTAAAATTTTGGTATTAGGTAATGTGGGATAGGGTGAATGTTAGAGCTGGGGTTTTAGGCAATGTGGCCTGGCAGAAATAAAGTCAGAAACTCAGTCTGATGAGTTAGGTCAACAGGACATGGCTACACGATCTTCTTCCAGGTTTATTCCTAGTTCCCTGGATCCTGGGCTTGGTTGGTGTCAGACTTTAGGCTCGAGGTACTCTAGCTATCAGTGTAGATCATAAGATTTGGAGAGGCCAGTCTGCCAGTGGCATTGAGATTGCAAGCTGCTGTGGGGCTAAGCCTGCAGTAGTGGATTGATTCAGCTTTGGGACAGAAGCAGAGAAAATGAACCAGGGCATAGCGGAACTTTCAAATAATGATTGCCCCCCTCTTACAAATTCTTTAGTGGTCTTTATGATAACGTTCAAATGTAGTAGGCTGCTATTTAAGTCCCTACACAATATTAACCAAATGACTCCGTACTGTATTATCTCTTATGACTGACTCCATGGACCTTCTATTGCAAGCAAGTTGAATTACACATGATCCTCACATACCTCATGGTTTACAGTTTTTCCTTCTTACAATTCTTCTTCCTGGAACACCTTTTCTTACTACTTTTTACCTCTCAAAATTCTGTAAGATTTGGGACAACCACTCACATCTTTTTTGTTTATTTCATCATGAAGTAACCTCTTTCCCATTATCAGACTTATACCAAAAAAAACCAAAAAACAAAAAACCCAAACTTGTTGCTATCCAGTCAATTATGACTCACAGCGACCCTATAGGACAGAGTAGAACTGCCCCATAGGGTTTCCAGTGAGTGGCTGGTGAATTCGAACTCCTGATCTTTTGGTTAGCAGCTGAGCTCTTAACCGCTACACCACCAGAGCTCCATCAGACTTATGCTTATCCATAAAACATTTCGTAGTCCTACCATCCTAAGATAATTCTTCTTGGTTCACATTTATTCAATAAGATCTTTATTGAGAGCCTGTTATATGCCAGGCATATTGTTAGGTGCTAGGGAAGACTCCATCCTTTGTAGCAAGCTCCAGTCTCTAAATTTCCAAAACGTGTCACTGGAACACAGCAATTCTAAATGTTGATGTACCCAATAACAGAACATCCAGATACATGAAGCAAAAACTGACAGAATTTTAAGGAGAAATAGATAAATCCATAATTATAATTGGAGATTTCAACTGCCTGCTCTCAATGTTAATAAAATAAGAAAACAGAAAATTAGGAAGGTCATAGAAGATTTGAACAACACATTCAATCAACTTGGCCTAATTAATATTTGTAGAATAGAGCTAACAACACTAGTGTACATATTCTTCTTTATTGTACAAAGAATATTTATCAAGATGGATCATATTTTGAGCCGTAAAACAAGTCTTGGTAAAATAAAAAGATTCAAATCACATGAACTTTATTCTCCGATCACAAATGAATTGAATTAGGTTTCAGTAACAGAAGGATACCTGTTTAAGGAGTTGTGCATGGGTGCCAAGTTGACTAGAAGTGGACTGTGGTGGTGAGTTCTAATGTGTCAACCTGGCTATGCTATGGTGTGCCCAGTTGTTTGATCAAACACTAGTCTAGTTGTCACTATGAAGGTATTTACATATGATTAGCATTTAAATCAGTTGACCTTAATTAAACCAGTTCACCCTTTAAAATGTGGGTGGGCCACATTTAATCAGTTGAAGGCTTTAAGAGCAAAAACTGAGGATTCTCCAGAAAGAAGGATTCTGCCTCTAGACTGTAACATAGACATCCTGTTGGAGCTTCCAGCCTGCTGTCCCACCCACTGATTTCGGACACAAGATTGTCAGATTTTCCAACTTGTTGCCTGACCTACGGATTTGGACTTGCCAACACCCACAATTATATGAGCCAATTTCTTAAAATAAATCTCTCTTTCTCTCTCTGTAAGATATATATATATGTATATATATAAAACTTCCTGATTTTGTTTCTTGAGAAGCCTGACTAATATACCAGCGCAATAACAGGAGAAAAAGAAATAAAGAACTGTCTTTATTCACAGATGGCAAGCTTGTCTCTTTAGAAAATCCCATGGAATCTACAAAAAAACTGCTAAAACTAATAGATGAGTTTTGTAAGGTTGCAGGATACAAAATCAATATACAAGAAAAGTTATATGCTAACAATGAACAATTGGAAATTGAAATAAAAAATACCATTTGTAATAGAATTTAAAAAATAAAGAAATTAAGAATAAACTTGACAAAAGATGTGTAAGACCTGAACACTGAAAACTACAAAATACTTTTGAGATAAATAATAATAAAATAAAAAATCTAAAGAAAATGAACCTTCACAGAGCAGAAGACTCAATATTGTTAATATTGTACTTCTCCCCAAATTTAACACAATCCCAATCAAGATAACAACTAGAATTTTTTGTAAAAGTTCACCAGTGGTTCTAAAATTTATATGGAAATGGAAAGATCTTACAATAGTTAAAATAACTTTGAAAAAGAAGAAAAAGACCTAACTGTCTGATTTCAGTGCTTATTACATAGCTGTGTTAATCAAGGCAGTGAGGCATTGTTCTAAAGACAGACAGATAGATCAGTGGAGCATACTAGATACCTAGACGTAGACTCATATGTATGTTCTAGCTTATTTTTTAGAAAGTGCCAAGTCAATTCAATAGGAAAAGAGAATAATTATTTCAACAAATGATGCTGAAACAATAAATGCCTATATGCAAAAAGTGAACTTCAATGCTTAAAAAAATGAAAAAACTAACTCAAAATGGATGATAGACTTGATTGTTCAATCTAAAACTGTAACACTTCTTGAGGAAAACATAAGAGAAAATCTTTGTGACCTTGTGTTTGGAAAAGATTTCTCAAATATGACACAAAAAGCAAAAACTATAAAAGAAAAATTCAGAAAATTAAATTTCATCAAAATTAAAATTTTGCTTTTAAAAGGAAGTTGCTAAGAAAACAAAGGGTAGCCACAAATTAGAGGAAAGCATTTGTCAAATATATACCTGATGAAGGAGATGTATCTTGAATACATAAAGAATTCTTAAGATTCGATAAGAGGACAACTCCATTTAATAAAAATTGACGAATATTTCAACAAACACTTCATCAAAGAAGATTATACGGCTAGAAAGTAAGCACATGCAAAGATACTCAACATTGTTAGTCATTAGGGAAACTGAAAATCAAAACCATAATGAGATCCCACACCATACCCTCTAGAGGAGCTAGAATTAAAAGGAATAACAATGCTGAGGGTTGGCAAGGATGTGGAACAATTGTAACTCTCATACACTGCTAGTGGGAATGTAAAATGGTGTAATGACTTTGGAAAACAGTTTGTCATCTCTAAAAAAGTTAAACCTGCCATCTATCCCAGTCATTCCATGGCTACGTATATACACAGGAGAAATGAAAGCGTATGTTCACCCATAGACTTACACATGAATGTTCATAACAACTTTGCTTATAATAGCCCCAAACTAGAAACAACCCAAACGTCCATCAACAGATGAACGGATAAACAAGTTGTAGAGTAACCATTCAATGGAACACTACTCAACAATAAAAAGGAACGGTGATACACACAGGAATAAATTTCAAGATAATTTTGCTGAGTGAAAAAATACAGCCAAAAAGTACATTCTATATTATTTCATTCCTGTAAATTTCTAGAAGTTGCCAACTGGCCTAGTGTGACAGAAAGCTGTTGCCTGGATCAGTGTTGGGGGAGAGTCTGTGTGGAGGGCTGGGAGAAAGGGATTACCTAGGAGCGGAGGAAACTTGTAGGGCTGATGAGTACTATCATCAGCTTGATTATGATGATGGTTTCATGTGTGCATTCAAATGTAAGATTTCATTAAATTGCATGCTTTAAATATTCACAGTTTATTGTATCTCATGCCTCCAAAAACCTGCTTCAAAATGTTATTGAATTGTATTTGATTTTTTGTTTCGATTATAAAATTGAGGAAAGAGAGGTCCCTGTTTTGTTCAGAGGTATGCTTCAAAGATTAAAAAAATTCTGACACATAAATAAATATTTAACTGTTTGAAGAACAAATGACTAAAGAATAAGCTGTTTTAGGAAGAAGTAAGTTAGCTGCTCAATGATAGTCTTACTTGTTAGTTAACTATTCATGCTGGCATTATTTTACATTCTTAGTTAGATTGTAATTGCCTAATTAAATTAAAAGTGCTCTTTTAATTTACCCGTAAGGGCTTGGCGTGTAATAAGAGCTCAGCAAAAGCTTGATTTTTAGATATTTCGTATAAGGGGAGTAATACAATATTTGCTCTTTTGTTACTGATGTCTTTCACTCAGCGTGATGTTTTCATGATTTACCTGTGAAGAGTGTTGAAGTGCAAATGTTTTATTACACACGTATCTATCACAATAAAGAAAACCTGACCTTTACTGTGGGCTATGAGTGACTACATCCCTCCTTTAAATTGCCTGTTTCTGCTTATAATTAACTTTAGGTCTTTGCCAATTATTGGCTGTTTTATTAATATTTAAGTCCTGTGTGAAGTTTCCTTTCATTTAATTGGAATTTTAATGAAAGGTTATGCACTTATTCTACAAGAGAGGCTGAGACCCTATGTAATTACTGATAGTTTGTATTTGTAGTTTGTTGTTACTGGTAGTTTTTTCCTTTAATGAAAACAATATGCCATTTCATAACCTTCAAAAACATTTAAATGGAGATCACGTAAGTTTGATCACTAATTTTGAATTTGATTTTATTATTACCTAATATTAAAAAAAATATTAGTTATCGTAAATAGTATGACAGATTTCAAATATTTCTTTAAAATAAATTGAAAGAACAGTTACTTTTTGTTCATGGCTTTAGCTTTTTAAGCCTCACATTCTTCATCTTAAGTGCTTTTTTAAACTGTAAAGCCTTATATAAACATTATTGTTTTTTATTATTTTTAAAATGTTTGCTGGAAACATTTCGGGGTACATATTTGTTGAGAAGATGTCAGTGTGTGTATGGGTTATGTATACATTAATCAGCTGCCTTCATGTTAGGTGAAGTATGATTTAAGGTGTCTTTCATTCACATGCCCACAGCTGATAGACTTATTTAGACTGGAGCAAGACACTGCCAGAATGGAATGGGAAGAGCAAGTAAGCGCAAGCAAAGTTTGGAAATGAAATATAAATTGGCAGCCACAGGGTAGAGAGGAAATTTAGTGCCTGTCTCCCAGTGCCATTGCGCCACTGTGTCGTTGATTCCATCGTGTTGTGTTTTGTAAGCTTTCCATCTTTTATTGTTTCTGTTTTCTATTTTTTCACTTCTAATTCTCCCTTTGCCTCATCCTTTCTTTTTTGCCATCTATTATTACTATATTCAACCTACTCAGTGTTACTTAGAAATTTTCTTCTCCTCAATTTGTCAAACAAACAAACAAACAAAACCTTTCACATGCAAGGTGTAGTCTGGTTTACTATTATTTTTTACAATATAGATACAAGCCCTTTCCAATTGGTCATGTTTTGCTATAGGTTCGTATTGTGAACCTTAATTTTTCAGAATACATATAGCACCATGCATTTGTTACTAACATCATTTTTTGATAGATACTGAGTCCAGTTTGGGAGCCCCTGGGTGGTGCAAACAGTTATTGCGGTGAACTGCTAATTGAAAGGTTGACAGTTGTATTCCACCCAGAGTTGCTTCAGAGAAAGACCTGGCAATCTACTTCCAGAAAATCAACCATTGAAAACCTGATGCACATAGGGTTGCCACTGAGTAGCAATAAACTCAACAGCAACTGGTCGGTTAGTTAGAGTCCGATTTCCTCAGTAGTCGAGGCCTCATGGAGTGACTGTTATGTTTAGGAAATTTCTTTAAATTCTGTTTATGATGATCTCTCCTTGAGAGATTGGAAGAGGAGAATGGACTTCAAGTCTTGTTATGAGCTACAAATACTGTGATAAGATAGCAAAATTAATAACCTTATATTGGTCAGTGGGACCTGAGAGTAAGAACCCTCTACTCTCTGGTACCTTTGCCTCTTTAAGCAATATGATGAAGATGGGCCAAAAATGATTGGTTCTAATGAGAAGGTTATTGGAATGCGTAACCTCCTGTTCATAAAGCTTCCTCACTTCACACCTTTCTCATCATTTTCACATTCCCAATCCCATAATAAGCTGCATAGATCCTTCTTTGGGGAGAGAGGAAAAGCAAGACTATTAATGGCATTTGAACCTTAAAATGTGAGGTTTTTAATCCTCTTAATTGCCTCCTTCAGACCCCTGCAATGCTGCAATGTGTAACTGGAACGATTCCATTGGCATCAATGTGCTTCTAATGTCTTGGTGCTGCGGATGCTGCCTGAGATAATCATCAGTCATGCGTATTATTTCTTTTAGTGCTCACAACAACCATGTGCAATAGGTTATTCCCTTTTTACAGATGATGAAATCAGTACACAAAGGGGGAAAGTAGCTTGTATACAGCCACATAGTTGAGAAAGACAAAATATGACCTCTGCCATTTGGCTCTGAAGCCCTCATGTTCTTAACCGCTGTGCTCTTGTAGCTATAGCCATACCCCATTTTCTTCATTCAGATTTGAGTAAATGAGCCAAGCTCCATTTTTCAAAAGATCCGAAATGGCAAAGATGGGGAAAGTGAAGGACTTGAGGGCTACCTGTCTTACCATACCCCAGTCACACAAAGAGACAATCAAATATTCTAAGGCAAAAGGAAACAGAATATGACCTGGTGGTATTCACTCTAGTCAAAGAATGAGATTGTTATAGAGTTGTTTTCACTGTCATAAAAGGTACTAAGCAGAAAAACTGAAAGGGAAGGAATGTAGGCCAGATCAATGACAGGGTTTGAAGTACCCACCGTGCTTCTTCCAGTAGAGTTTTGTTAAATTTAATTGTTTTAGCATCAGCAAAAAGTGATAAATAACTAGTTGAAAATAAAGCGTCTCCTAGTCAGTGTGTTTCACCTCTTCACTGATGGCGTGTTAGCACCCACACAGAGACTGAAGTCCACTTTGTTTTCTATCTTCAGAACAGTTGTACCCTGTCCTCTGAAACAGCAATGATTGGAGTTTTTCTTAGGGCTCTGATACTGTTTGACTTTGTTTAACTTGTCTTTTCCTTATTTGTTTTACCTAATCCTTGCATTCCAGGCTGCTCCATCAGCAAGTATATTACTTCACAGAAATCAGGGATCCTCATCTGATGTGGAGATTCATAATGCTCTTCAACCTCTTGTTTTGTCTAACTTGCTTGCTTCACTCAAATATTCTAAATAGCAGTATTCTAGGAGTTTTTATGTCAGGTGTTTAGACATACAATAGAATTCCAAGAAGTAAATGAAAATTTTATCTGCGTCTTGTAATTCCTACCTCTAGACCAGTTCCCAGGGTCTGATATGACACAGGTGGGCCTTAAAGAGCTGGCCTATTTCCAAGACATCTATTATACAAACATTCATGGGGAAATTGGTTTCAGTGCCAGTTATGGTCCGTATGGGTGATTATGTCTAACTGACATCAAGAATGTCCCTTCCTGCATTTCCATTTAAATGGTCCATAAATACATGACAGACTGGTCATGCATTTGAGTGTATATAACATGGATTGATGTGGTTATATCTTTTAGAGTGAAAGAGGTTTTTTTTTTTAATGGAACCATTTTAATATTTTTAAATGATGAGACATGTCAGAAAGCACTGAGTCAAAGGTATGAACAATTTAAAAGTCTATGTTTCTAAAAGAAATGCAATAAGGAAAGCAACATACATATCAGATAAGCCATAAGTATGTACCTATACCAAAATAGCTTTACAGATTCTTTGACACTGATAAAGCGTTAATGGTAAGCATTTTTATTATTATTATTATTATATAGTAAAGTAACACTGATGTTCCTGAGTAGTTAGCTTTCCCTCCCTCTCCACCCTCCCTCCCCCCATACATTTTCCGTCAATTCATGGAGGCCTCTTTTTTGTTAATGCCTTCAGTGCAGCTTGGACATCTTTCTTCAGTACCATCAGTTCTTGATCATATGCTACCTCCTGAAATGGGTGAACATTGACCAGTTCTTTTTGGGATAGTGACTCTGTATATTCCTTCCATCTTCTTGTGATGCTTTCTTCATTCAATTTTTGCCCATAGAATCCTTTAATACTGCAACTTGAGGCTTGGCTTTTTCTTCAGTTCTTCCGGTTTGAGACATGGTGAGCTTGTTCTTCCGTTTTGGTTTTCTAACTCCAGATCTTCACACATTTCATTATAATACTTTACTTTGTTCTCTCAAGCCTGACCCAAGCCATGGTATTTTTAATCACCTTATATGCATGCAGAAGCTGGACAATGAATAAGGAAGAGCATAGAAGAACTGATGCATTTGAATTTTGGTTTTGGCAAGGAATTTCGAATATCCCATAGACTGCCAGAAAAATGAACAAATGTGTCTTGGAAGAAGTACGGTCATTATGTTCCTTAGAAGTGAGGATGGCGACATGCTTTGGACATGTTATCAGTAGGGACAGTCCCTGGAGAAGGGCATCATGCTTGGTAGAGGGTCAGTGAAAAAGAGGAAGACCCTCAATGAGATGAAATGACACAGTGACTGCAACAATGGGCTCAAACGTAGCAACAATTTTATGAGGATGGTGCAGGACTGGGCAGTGTTTTATTCTGTTGTACATACAGTCACCAACTCAATGGCACATAACAACAACAACAACAAATATATGTATATAAAAATGTAATACCCTAAACTTTTTTCTCAAGGATTGTGAGGGACACACCATTCTGCCTAATTATTTTTGTAGATTCTTCGTTTGGGATAGATTATTTCTGGTCTTCTCTCAATTTCTGCCACTGTAAACTTCTCAGTCCCCCTTTGCTGTTTTCCTAAATTCTGTCCCCTCTCTGCCCCAATTCTCAATTAAATGTGGGACACAGCCTTGGTTATTTAGTCCTCAGAGTTTCCCTTCAACATGTTATCAATGTGACAATTTTGGGTGTGATGTTCAATATACGGAGATTAAAGCATAGGAAGAACAAAAAATCAGCTTAAATCAACAGAGTAGTTCTTAAAAATCCCCTGGCTCTGCAGGCCACTAGGAATTTCTCATTGGCTATCTTTCTTTTTAGTTGTCACTTCTAAATATCTTTTTCTCCCTCGATCAAATCCTCCATTCATCTCTAGTAATTCAAGTAACAGGTTACGGTATTTCAGTTGTCCCTTGTCCATCAGTAAAAACGGTGGCTGGTTTTTCCTAAGCAAAAGAAAAAAATCAGGTTTTTTTCTTTTTTGACCACATTAACTGATGAGTCCAAGGAAACATAGAATTCTTCTAGCAAGCAAACAAACTCAAGCACTGGGATGTTTCATTTATTTCTTCATGTATTAGGATACTGATCAGTTTTGTGGAGCTCATCATATGCTGACACTGGGGCTGATATCTAGGGGATAGCCTTGGTTGTTCTGACTGTTGACAGCAGTACCCATTCTGATTGATGGATGTCTGTGCCTAAACCAAAACAACCAAACCCGTTGTCGCAGAGTTGATTCCAACTCACAGGGACCCTATAGGGCAGAGGAGAACTGCCCCATAGAGTTTCCAAGGCTGCAATCTTTATTGAAGTTGACTGCCACATCTTTCTCCCATTGAGAGGCTAGTGAATACTTTGAATATCACTTCCAGCTAAATCTATTTTTCTTATTTAAAACAAAGATACTTACTAATGTAGTAATATTTTTAGACTTCTGTAGTTACTGCAATTTTTTTTCAGTTGATCCATTTTAAGTTGCTTTTCTTACTTTTGATCAAAGATTGATAATCAATGTATATCTTAAAGAAATACTAAGTGTATGCCATGAAAAAGTGTCCAGTAAAGCATACAATTTTTTTTCCCCCAATCTTCCTACCCCCAAATCTCGTTGCAAATTTATGTGATTTTCCTGGTGGCATATGGATAAGAATTTGGTATTAAAAAATATTTTAATGTTAGAAAACATTTCACTATTTCTTTGTTTTCTACATTTGGAATTTTTAGTAAGTAAAGAAAAACAAAAATGCAGTTCAAAGCTGATCTTAGTCATCACTGTTATGGAAACTGAAAAACTAAAATTTCAATGTAGATAATATATTCAGATTTAATATTTTCTTAGATTAATTTTTAACTGACCACCTCTGATTTAAGTATAAGCTTTCAAAAATGAGCACACCAATACCTTCATCACATATGTCATACTAATCTGATTTCTAGGATATTTACTTCAAGAATATGTGCTTGACTTGGTGTTTATAACCTCATAAATTTTGAACCTAATTTTCAGAAATCAGTCTCTAAAAATAAAAAAGGTGTTGTCTGCTAGATACAAACTTTGAGAAGCAAGGAATTTTCTTTTTTTTTCCTTAGGTAAGTGGAATAGGATGAACTCAGTTTCATGGAAACTTAATAAGCCCTAAGACGCAACCACAAACAAATTGATGATTTCGTTACAACTGATAAAGATGCTGGTGCTGGTTCCCGTGTTGGTGGAGGTGCTGAGATCTTCACTATGGTAAGAGAAGCAATAGGAGGGCCACCGTTTGCTTTTAAAAGCTATTAACCCTTTAAAGTGGACTCTTAATACTTTTTCAAATTCCATTTTTAAAAGTTCCGGTGGGCAGTGGAGAAATTCCAAGATGCATATAGAAACCAGAGTTGTAGCCCATACCTTCCAGCTCTTAAGGTTCTAATATATACATTTTTTCACCTCTGGAATCAGGCTGCATCTTGTAGTCCTGATGTATTGTCATTTCCTGTCCATGAGTGTCAGCAGCGTGGCATAAAATTCCAGAGATTGATACTACATCAGCAGCACTTCTGGCTGCATAGACGACAGTGTTGTGTGGGAAAATATGGTCAACCAGGACTCTTAAGTTGAAAATATTTTGGACGTTTGGACTTGGAATGTGGATAAATTTTAAGAATACCTTAACCAACTTGCTTTGCTCGTATTTTCATTGTTACATAGGTTCAGAAATCATATAATATATAAACCTATACCTCAGTAAATATTAAAAAAGCTCTTTCAATAAATATGAAGTAAAAGCTCTGCATTATGGAAACATTGTGGTATAACTTGTTTAGCATTTTTCCTCTCTCCATACATAAAACTATGAGATTCTTACAATCAATATGGCACTATGATTCTCAGAAGGACATGGACTGAGATTATAGACTCCTTGAATGTTCATTTTAAAGGAATTTTTGTTGTTGCTATGTTTTTTAAAGCAGGTCAAAGGAGGAATTAAAGCATTTCCCGGAGAGATTAAAAAATAAATTTGAAAAGGATTTAAAATTTCCTTTCATTTTTATAAATAACATTCTTTTCGAGACGTACTTCTAAATATATCCTTTAGCAGCAAACTTCAAAGTCTCACTTTGTACCATCAGTAAAGGACTTTGTCTTGTTTATTATAGACAATCATTCTTGAGGGTTTTGAAGTTTATTCTGGAAGAGGATTTAGCACTCTGCAAGTTTATATTTAAGATTGCAATATTGACTGATTCTCTTTCCTAAGATGTAGTAGACATACTAGAAGGCCTTCCACACTCACTATTTTTTAGAGTGTTTGCTATTACTGTATCTGATGGCTATTATTTTTTAAAAATCCCTCTGATCCCCTTTCTGAAGAGGAAGCCAACATTATCTCTAAACCCCTTTCCTGTCTCTGTATAATCTATGATTTCATATTGCTAAGCAAATGCAGCGACACCTCATTTTTCCAGCCTTGCCCAAGAGTGATTTCTCCTGCACCAGTAAAAACTTCTAGATAATTGAAACATAGCCATTTAAATGCAAACCTAAAAAGTATTACCTATTTATCGTAGAAATATTTCTACAGCATACTTTTCTGTTATTCTTAAATAGAGAATACTGAAAATCAAGCCTTAAAGGTTGTTTTATTATGTAGGGATCTCAAGAGAGAAACTGCTTTATTTGTTCATCTCCCCTCCATACACGGTGTGTAGTAGGATAAGATGAGGCAGTTGGGGGAAGGAGACTATGCAGGAAACTAAACTTTAGTCTTTTCTTGAGGACGTAACTCATTATTCTGGATACCCATGACAGCAGAGACTGTGCTGTGGTTGCCAGTGCTGAATGCCCATAGGCAGCAGCCTCTTCATCCAGGGTTCCTTTACCATTCCAGGTCACACAGAACTCTCAGGTGTACATTTTTATCTTTCCTCAGGGGAGGTTCCCATATCCTCACCCCACTATTTGACTAAGAGTTCCAACACATTCTGACCAATAACTGAATTAAGCATGACCTCACTCTGCTTCTCCTCCTGGCCTTCTTATTTCTAGTCATGGCACAGTTACTCACTTAGCATCCACGTTCAAAATCTTGGCATAATTGATTTTCTCCATTTCCTCTCTCCCATCTAAGCCTGTCAGGTGTACCTGGGAACATCTCTGCTCTCACCAGCCTTTCAAGAAAATTTTGTTATCACCTTTATTTCGAGCATTTCAGTTTGTCATATCGTTGTTCTATAGGCCTCCAGTCCCTGCAGTTCCCAGTGTATTTGACACAGAACTGAACTGATAGATTACTCTTCTCAAACCTATCTGTGGCTTTGCCAATTCCGTGTTCCATGATCTCTTGTGGTTCCCTGTTTTTTCTTTCTTCTTTTAATAAATAAGTGGTAATTGCCAGCAGAGGCTAAGGCATAATTTCATAATTGCTTCATGATGAATCTTTTGGGTCGTATTTAGATGAAAAGATATGAAATTATGTTGCTATTAAGCACCACATTTCTTTCCCAATTGCGGTAATCTGCTCGACACATTTATAGGGAATCAGGATTAAAGGTATCAAATGTGTCAATACTCCATTTCCAGGATCAATTATTACACTGAGAAATCTTCTATGCAAGTCTCCTGAAGCCACCCAAGAGATGCTTTGATTTTTCAAAACCTATCTAGAACTATTTCAAAGTGATAGCTGTAAATTTCTTCAATAACTTTAGATGCCATCGAATCCTTTTAAAGTTCTTGATCCATTTTATTGTGTTATTCACTCCTACTTTCATTTGTTTGTCACAATTTTAATTGAGATACTGCTATGTGCAAGGATCCTTGGTGGTGCAATGGTTAAGCTCTCAGCTGCTAACAGAAAGGTTGACAGTTCAAACTCACCCAGTGGCTCATGGGAGAAAGACCTGGCAATGTTATAAATTTAAACAAAAAACTGGTTGCTGTCGAGTCAATTCCAACTCACAGTGATCCTATAAGACAGAATAGAACTGCCCCATAGGGCTTCCAAGGAGGGGCTGGTGGATTCAAACTGCTGACTTTTTGGTTAACAGCCATACCTCTTAACCACTGTGCCACCAGGGCTCCTCATAAAGATTGCTGTTGTTGTTGTTAGGTGTTGTCGAGTCAGTTCGGACTCCTAAGGACCCTATAGTACAGAGTAGAACTGGCCCATAGGGTTTCCAAGGAGTGGCTGATGGATTTGAACTGTTCACTTTTTGGTTAGCAGCCTACAAAACCCTATTGTGTGGTTTTACTTTGTCACATGGGGTTGCCATGATCAAAAATCAACTCATTGGCACCTAACAACAATACTACTATGTGCAGCTTATTTGCCAGGTGTTATACGCATGGTGGTGCACAAAAACAGAGGTGGTTTTTGACTTCGTGAAGCTTGTAGGCTAGTCTTCCTCACCTATTTGGAGTTGCAATGTATATATTTTCCTTGTATATCTTATTTTTAGAACTTGAAAATCATTTTCTTGCCTGAAGAAAAATAAATTCTATTGTCAGTTAGAAAAATTGCTCTCTTCCCCAAGCAGTAGGATCCTTCCTTTCCTGCCTTTTTCTTTTCTCATTGCTTCATATATGATGGGAAGGCATTTTATATGGTCCTAAGTATTTTTCACAAGTCTTCACTCATTTTGAATGCAACATTTTTTACACTGATTTGAAACATACAGTATATATAGCTGTATGTGTTTTAAATTTATAGTATTTTATTTTTCCATTTAATTAAATATATTCTGAAAACGTAATATTTAATGTTTGTTTGATGGTCTATCTTTTTTTAACCATCTACTATTTTGGGCTATTTGGTTTGAGTACAGATTTTTTTTTTTGGCTTGTTCTGCCATTTTAAATAATGCCTCTGTGGACATCCTGGTACATAATTCTTTGCCTGAATTTCTGATTATTTCCTTATGCTGTACTCCAAAGTCCAAATACTGTCCATTTCTTGTGCCCAGGGATTAAGCAGACGGGCTGTTTTTCCAATCCATGTCAGTGAATGTATTTTTCCCTCAATGATCTCTAGAACTTTTGTGTTGACTGACAAGCTGAAGTGTTGCTCATTTGTGCTGCGAGTCCTTCCATAATTCCCACCCAACTTGTACCTTGGCAGCAGTCTAGGACATCTGCAAGCACAAGAGAAGGAGGGTAAGGGTCTAGACACCTGGTTGGGTGATGATGTCATGAGGGTAAACTTAGTCCTCCATCCTGTATGTGTGTGTGTGTGCGTGTGTGTGTGTGGTGGGGATGTCGCTGCTGAAAACAATCAGCTTATGATTCCCTGTAGGTTGGAAAATGTCAATACGAGACTTTAAAATTTTTTTTATTGTGCTTTAAGTGAAAGTTTACAAATCAAGTCAGTCTTTCATACAAAAATTTATATACATCTTGCTATATACTCCTAATTACTCTCCCCCTAATGAGATACCACACTCCTTCCCTCCACTCTCTTTTTTTGTGTCCATTCAGCCAGCTTCTGACCCCCCCACTCTCTCATCTCCTCTTCAGACAGGAGATGCAAACATAGTCTCATGTGTCTACTTGATCCAAGAAGCTCATTCTTCACCAGTATCTTTTTCTATGCCATAGTCCAGTCCAATCCCTGTCTGAAGAGTTGGTTTTGGGAATTGTTCCTGTCTTGGGCTAGCAGAAGGTTTGGGGACCATGGCCTCTGGGGTCCTTCTAGTCTCAGTCAGACCATTAAGTCTTGTCTTTTTATGAGAATTTGAAGTCTGTATCCCACTGCTCTCCAGCTCCCTGAGGTTCTCTCTGTTGTGTTCCCTGTCAGGGCAGTCATCGGTTGTAGATGGCCACTGTCTAGTTCTTCTGGTCTCAACCTGATGTAGTCTCTGGTTTATGTGGTCCTTTCTGTCTCTTGGGTTCATAATTTCATTGTGTCTTTGGCGTTCTTCATTCTCCTTTGGTCCAGGTGGGTTGAGACCCATCGATGCATCTTACATAGCTGCTTGCTAGTGTTTAAGACCCCAGATGCTATTCTCCAAAGTGGGATGCAGAATGTTTTCTTAATAGATTTCATTATGCCAGTTGACTTAGATGTCTCCTGACACCATGGTCCCCAAACCCCCGCTCCTGCTACGCTGGCCTTCGAAGCCTTTGGTTTATTCAGGAAACTTCTTTGCTTTTGGTTTAGTCCAGTTGTGTTGACCTCTCCTGTATTGTGTGTTGTCTTTCCCTTCACCTAAAATAGTTCTTATCAACTATCTAGTAAGTGAAAACCTCTCTCCCTCCGTCCCTCCCTCCCCCCTCTTGTAACCATCAAAGAATATTTTCTTCTCAGTTTAAACTATTTCTTAAGTTCTTATAATAGTGGTCTTATACAATATTTGTCCTTTTGCAACTGACTAATTTCACTCAGCATAATGCCTTCCAGATTCCTCCGTGTTATGAAATGTTTCACGGTTTCATCATTGTTCTTTATTGATGTGTAGTGTTCCATCATGTGGATATACCATAATTTATTTAGCCATTCATCCGTGGATGGGCACCTTGGTTGCTTCCACCTTTTTGCTATTGTAAACAGTGCTGCAGTAAACATGGGTGTGCATATATCTGTTCGTGTAAAGGCTCTTATTTCTCTAGTGTATATTCCAAGGAGTGGGATTGCTGGATCGTATGGTAGTTCTATTTCTGTTTTTAAAGAAGCACCAAATTGATTTCCAAAGTGGTTGTACCATTTTACATTCCCATTAGCAGTGTATACGTGTTCCAGTCTCTCCACAACCTCTCCAACATTTATTATTTTGTGCTTTTTGGATAAATGCCAGCCTTGTTGGAGTGAGATAGAATCTCATTGTAGTTTTGATTTGCATTTCTGTAATGGCTAACAATCGTGAGGATTTCCTCATGTACCTTTTAGCCACCTGAATGTCTTCTTTAGTGAAGTGCCAATACACAGACTTTTTTAACCACCACTTAGTATTAGCTTAAAAAACAAAAACAAAAACTTGAAACCACAAGTACAAAAGCTTAACCAACCATAGTAAAGTATTTTCACTCATTTTGTTTGCATTTCTTTAATGTTCCTACTTCTTTCTTGTTTCTTCTGGCTTTTATTTAGAGATAACTAGTAAACTGTATCAACTATATATGCCCTTTCAGCTTGAATCTTTCATTATAGTTTCTAAGCTGTAGATCAAGTTTGGAGAGAAGTGATTGAAGATGATCATTTCAAAGAGGGTCCTTCTGAAAGGCATTTATCCAGTCATTTATATGGGTGCCACCTCCAAGTCTTGCTAATTAAAAAAAAAATTGAATAATAGAATATTCCTTTTAGATCCTCTTTTTGGTTGACTCTTGCTGTTCAGTTATGATATTATGACTTTTTTTTTTCACTACTGCGAAATTACCAGAATTAGTATTTCAGTATTGTCTGTTTTATGACCAAGGAGTTTTAAGTTACTTAGTATATTCCAGTGGCTTGTACAAAGGGATTCCTTGTATGGAACGTGTTTCCGATACTTTATGGCACTGGGGTTTTCTATGTCTGTGCCGACTGCTCTGCCTCAGTAGGCATGCTATTTTAAAGGAATTGTTGGATCTGATTCATACTGGGAAATACTTGTCTGATGTGGCCACTGTGTGTTGCTGGGATGCATGAGCTGAGAAATCTGTTGGGCTGTAAGTTTTCCTCTGGAATGTTTGGTGAACCCTCAGGTGCTGTCAAATGTAAAGGATAGGGCTGCTTTCAGGAAAACAAAAGTTTTATTACATTTTCTCAAGTAATAAGGATATCCAGAGAAAATAAAAAACAAAGCTCTAAAAGTTACACACGTGCTGTGTGCCAGTGAGAGAAATGGTTGACCAAGCAGAAAAGGATCCCCAGTGGGTCCAGGTAGCCTACGTTTATTTCCTTACGCTGCTTATGGATCTTTCAAACCCTCTAAGCCGCAACAAACAAATATATGCTTCTGGGATTAGTGCTTTTTCCATCATGAACCCATCTTCTATTTTCAAATATATATAGTGGGCTGTACAGATAGGAAATGAAACTTGGCTGGCAGCAGATGAAACTTCAGATGCTTAACTAAGCTACATCATTGTTATCATTAGTCATCTTATTTAAGACTTAAAAACTGGAGGCAAAAGTGGCCAAATATCCCTAGGGTTCACGGCAATTTTGTGAGTAATTTTCTTTTGGTCTGATTCCTGAAGACCTAAGGGTTCATACCAAAGAGATATTCCTAAATTCTTGGGTATTTTTATTGGGTAAAAAAAGTCTGAATAGACTTAAGATAAAGTATCATGGTACCATGATTCTCTACTGCATTTATGTTCATCTGGAGTGACAAAGTGTTGGAATTATCAGGGGTAGAGCTGAAGGCAGCTAGTACGTAACCACAGTTGATAATATTGTACCCAGAAGAATACATTCCCAGCTTTGTGTTCTCTATATCTCTATCCCAGAAGCAGAAATGTCATGGCATAGACACTGGCAACATTCAGGGCTCTGCCTCTTCCCACTTGCCCCCAAGAAATGTATTGAAAGGAGCTTCTTGGACCCAAGAGGGAAACTTGAGAGTTAAAAACTGTTACTCTCAATTTTAAGACGTTGTATCAGAATCATTTATTTATAACAGGATCCTCTGAGAATGAATACCAATATTTATTAAAACTCGATGGCTAAAAGTGGACTTAAACAACCTGAAAACTTTAGGAGTTTTTGTGTGTTTAATTTGTTTGTTTTTTCTATGACTTTTAAAGTAGGAGGTGAAATTCAGCTTTAGCATTGGAGGGGCCACTTTGGAAAACCACATAAAAGATTGTTTTAAGGGAGCTGGATCACCAGAGAAATAATTCGAGAACTGTTTGCTCAGACTAGGATATTACATGTTCTGTTTAATATAGTAAAATGGGTGTGGCGTTAGTAACATTGTTTATGCAAAGTTATTATTTTCAGAATTTTTTCCTTCTGAATCTGAATTTAATTTGCCTAAACACTTCCTAAATCTGAATTTAAGCTGCTTCAGACTGAAGAGCTTTGTCTATTTATTAATTTTTTTTTGAGGGGGGAATGTGTATATTGTTTCACTCCAGTTTGCTTTCGTTGAAATGTAAGACTGATCAACCCAGTCTTTTATTTCAGGCCAGAAATAAGACTATGAAAAAAGAATGGACTGGGCTTGGCACAGGAGAATTGGACTTGAACTGTTGATATCACAGGCCTGGCAATCTGCTTCCAAAAGGTCACAGCCTTGAAAACCCTATGGAGAAGTTCTACTCTGCACACATGGGTTACTATGAGTCAGAGTCAACTCAACGGCAACTAACAACAACAGTCCAACAGATGAGATTATTTTAGGCTGAATAAACCAGATTTAGGGAAATGTCATATACTGCAACTCCCTAAGCACACTTTATGTGTGTCACTCACCCTGCCGCAGGGCGTTGAATAAGATATGAACTGGGAGAATTGGGGTATTTCCCTCTCATTGGAGTCCCAAAGGGTGAATGGAGCCTGGACTCTGGGTGGACTGAAATGAACAAATAAGGCGGCCTTTGGTGGGAGATGCTTGTGCTTTGTGAAGGCAAACTCAGAACCAAGCCAGGCGTTCAGATAGTAGGGAGCTCCTGTGAGAAAACCCCATGTTATCGAGAGAGAAACGTCTGGAACCAGAGGTGAGAAGCCATAACTAAGACATATTTATTGGACTACATAACACTTCCCTGGGGATTCTCAGAAATACAAAGGCTGAAAAATTGTTACTAGATATGGACTTAGTACATTTCCACAGAATGGGCTGTCAGACAGAGAGTGGGACTTTTGTGAACAGAAATATTAACCAATGAGAGTTTAAAGAAAAATTAACCAATGGCAAACTGAGGTATATTTAAGTTACACATGTGACTTGCACTCATCTCATAGTGACCCTACAGAACAGAGTAGAACTGCCCCATAGAGTTTCCAAGGAGCGCCTGGTGGATTCAAACTGCTGACCTTTTGGTTAGCAGCCATAGCACTTAACCACTAAGCCATCAGGAGTTTGTAAAATTCTTTTGAGTAGGAGTCACTTTACATTTGAAGTCTAACCTGAAACATTTTCTTTGGTGCCCCAGCGCTATGACACTTTCTGTACAATGCCCATTAACAGCCAGGAAGCAACAAAAAATGGGCAATTCTGTTGACATATGCGTGACCAACAACACTATACAAACCGTTATGGGACACCATTAAGGAGCACCATTCATGTCCCTATTAGCATTATGAGGCAGACCCTGGGAAGTACACCTTGTCTAGGTGCCCTTGTTTTAGGTATAGAAAAACGGGGGAAAATTATTGAAGAAACCATTTCAGAAATGGAATCTGGAGCCATGTATGGAGAGTAAAAGGAACATGCACCCAGGATCACATTTCAAGATTCAGTAGACAGTTTTGGAGGGTCTATAAGAGCAGTAACAGATGCTCACATAGTGAAGCAATGTTTCAAATGTTTAGTCCTGAGGCCAAAGCTAAGCTTGAAACTAGATGGAGTAGCTAGGCATCAGACAAGAGAGCCTCCAAGGAGAGAGGTGGAATCTGTACTAGGAAACAGCAAGGGCATCTACGTGCTATTGAAAGGAGCGGGCTCAAAGTAGGCAAGGATGGCTTGAGAAATGTGGCAGAGAATGTACTACTTTCTCCATTTGCTTTTTTTGATGCAGTAATGGCTCCACGGTAAGAGAAGTAGGCCACTTTCTTAAAAATTTATTTTGATGCAGGCATTTTGACTGGGGAAATTTCACACAACGGTTTTAATGAAGCCATGTCAAAATGATTCTATTAAAATATGAAAATATCAGCTTTTTAGTATCAAAAGGTATCCCTTTCACTTATTCTACCCATAGTTTATGCCTTACTTACAGAAAAAATTCACTTCTTTTAAACTTTTAATAACTATGTTTTACTTGTATTTTTAATCTTTATAGGTTTTTAAATTATAGAGGCAAAAGGAGGCAATTTTTTTAAATGGTACAAAATTGTATAACGAAATGTATGAAGTAAGGAAGTGAAATTCTTTGGTCCCCTCTATTCCCACATTCAGGAGTTAACCACCCTTAACAGTTTATTTGAACCATCCCAAGAATAGTCAGAGGAAATTTCTTGGACAGCGGTGAAAAATAAAGTTCTAGTTAAATTCTCAGAGGTAACCTACTAGTCAAGTCTATAGGAAGATGTTCTGTTCAACTGTATAAAAAATTAAACTTAGGATAAAATGTTGGCTGATGCATTGAGGTAATACACACTGTGCTGCAACGTGGAGTTAGAAAATTTTTGTTACACAATTTTTAAAGGAAGTGTCAAAAAACAATTTTACTATTTTTAAATTCCTTACCTCCACCAGAGTATTAAAAGGTTAGGAGAATTGAAGATGAAGAGGAATACTTCTGTAGAGAAGTATTTGGATGGTATAACTCTCCTGACCCATGGTGGGCAGGGTGGAGAAGTTTACCCCTCTTATAGTCAGTCAAGACAGAAGGGCCTTGAAAAGACCACTGGAAATGTTGGACACGTGCTGGGCAGAGTGAACTGGGGTCTGACCTCCACCTGAGAAATCCAGTGGGTAAGGGACCAACTTTGATAAATTTGATAAAGAAATCCTAGATGATTCGGACTTAGTAAACCCAGTGGTTTTCCTCAAGTGGTATAAAAAATAATTTCATAAGGAATAATACCATCATTCATTGTTTATAAATTAGAAAAGTTCATTTCAAAAGAAATTTTGATATGTGAGACCTAATACTCTTAGTTTTGTTTGAAAATGTAATACTTCGTTCTACAGTAAGGAGAAATAAAAATGTATACACACGAGTACACCCACGTAATTTTACACACAATGCCTTTTTGTATCACATAACTTCTTTTCCATGAAATTTGCAAATCTAGTTTAAAGAGACAATTTGTCAAAATCACATTATAGAGATTGGAAGTATACATTTAAGATTGGTGAATTTTCCTGTATGTAATTTATACCTTCATGAATCTGATTAAAACTTGCATTATATGAAAAAATTGATTAAAACTTACTGAACAGAATAGGATAATATAAGTTCATGGAGTATAATTCAGAAGTGCCATGGTAAACGGGTGGCTGTGATATTCATATATAACGACCTTGATAACCAAGTTACAAAATATAACGTTGTCTCTGCTTTTGGCTCTACAACAGTCATTTATGTTTGCTGTCTTTCATGTTTACTTTCCCACTGATTTGACATCAAGTCCTGGCCCATTACATGTAGAAACTGAGTGATTACTTTTTGAAATATAGGTTCTATGCTTGCCAGATGGATTTGGAAGTTCTCCCAGTAATGCTTTTATTGTCATAATCCACTTCACAATTCCATCATGAATGAGGGCATTAGGGAATGACATCATTTTCAATACCTCCCAGATTCTTAAATATTCTAAAATATAATAGCCCTTGATTTTTGTTTCTCTTACATAATCAAGCCCTAAGTTTAAAAAAAAAAAAAAAAAACAGGACATAAATTCCTAAATCACACACATATAGGCACGCACAGGCAATGTAACTTGAAATTGTGAATTATGTAACCGGAGGAATTTCTAAGCACTTACTTGGCTGTGGGTGGTCATGGAGTGCTAAAGGCTTTAGGAAATAGTATGGGGGGTCTAAGAGCCAGGCCACAGGAGGAGGACACCAACAGTCGGTAGATAAATTCAGACGGGACATAAAAGAGCACTTAGGAGTTTTTCCTGCTTTTTTTCCTCCTGTATGAAAAGTTGCTGCTGTCTTTAAAAAGAGGAATTGTGTAGTGAGTGCACAAAGTTCCCCTTTATTCATTCATTCATACCACCACACACTCAACAAGTAAACAAGTACTTGTGATATTTATAAGATGTGTAACACATAGTATGTGTACTGGGGTTATAGATGTGAAGTAGTTAGATATGGCCTCTGCCCTTAAGAGCTTAAATTCTAGTTGGAGAGATGGTTGATCATTAACCAATTACAGGGAGAATTTTTCAGCATTATGAAAAAAAAAAGTATATGTTTCTATAAAAGCTTACAGCAAAAGGTCATATGCTGAGCTAGAAGGTTCTGAAAATCCCCCTTGGGCTTAACTTTGCGGGATAATTATGAATCAACTCCATGAGGAAGGGAGTCCTGGTGGTGCAGTGGTTAAGCAATCGGCTGTTCACCAAAAGGTCGGCAGTTCTAATTCACCAGCCGCTCCTTGGAAACCCTGGGGGCAGTTCTCCTCTGTCCTATAGGGTTGCTATGAGTTGGAATCGACTCAACGGCAACAGGTTTATATGAGGAAGTGTGGTGTGTGGAGGAAAATGTTCTAGGAAGAAGACCATCCCGTGCAAAGTTCTGGAGACAGAAAAGAACACTACTGTACTCGCAACTTGACAGGACAGGATTCTGAAGCTGGTAAGGAAAAGGCAGCTCTCTCTTTCACTAAAAATATTCACTTCTACCAGAAAAATACATTTGGATAAAAGTTTCTCCTTCTTTAAAATCAAATATCTTCTGAAAGGATGACATCAATCACATCTTAACATGATTTATACAACATAAAAATATAATTTGGTTCTTAAGCAGTGGTTTTGGAGAGGAAGGTGATGGCCACATGTGGAACAACCCTGCTTATATACTCAAAGCTAGCAGATTGGAACTATGATTTACAAATTCTAGCCCAGTGCTATGGTAATGCTAGATGATTGAACAGCGTTCGACAAATAGTTACAGGGTGCCTGTTATGTCCCAGCCACTAGCTGGCTTTAGAAGTCTTGGCCTGTCTTTTTGCAGTGCCCATATGGGTTATGACAGCAATAGTCGGAGAGACACAAATGAATAGGACTGACGAAGATTTGACCTCTGAACTTTCTATTTCCTGCTGGGTGGCCTTCACTTTCCAGGTGTTTACCAGAGATTGTTGCAAATAGGGGTAATTACAGACACAGCTGCTCTGAGCTGTCCTCAATGAGATTCCTATAGTATATAACAGGAGGTTTTCTTATGCAGAGAAATAACTTGTTTAACAGGGCCTACTAAGGATAGAAATTAAAACAATACCCAATATTGTTTTTAAAGCCATAGGCTGTTTTTAGAGCTCCATAAACCTTTTTGCATTTTTGGGTGGTAGCACGAGTGTACAGACTTATTTTTACTGTTTTGATTGGGGGTGTTTGCATCATAGAACATCTGAAGAAATTGCTGAATTATACATTTGGTAGGTTGTATTACTGTTCACAATTATGCATGGTACTCCTTCCTTACAAGTGGTTTATACATCCCAGTCCGTTGCCATGAAGATTGCCTGCTTGCTGTTGTAGGGAGTATACGTTTTCCCCCCTTCCTCACTGATCATGGATTTAACAAGGTAATTTTCGCTAGCCAGGGGAATGTGAACAGATACGACTATATGACTAAAGGAAATTCTAAGGTTTGGCTCAGCATCTTGCTTTTTGTCTCAGCCCCAGGAACGAGTGTGTCGCACATAAGGGCGGCAGCTTCATCCTTTACCTCAGAGTAGGGAGACACGTGGAGCCAGACCAAGCAGAGCCACTGTGGCTGCATCATCCAGTAACTGCCCACATGAAACATGAACCGGACTTAAATGCTTGTTTTGGTAAGCCCGTGAGATTTTAGTGTTGTCTGTTACACAGCAAAGCTGAGAATTTCAGAAATTAGTGCCTAAAAATGGAGTGTTAACATAATAAAAAATATTAAAATATGTGACATTGACCTTTTGGAGTTAGACAGCTGGCAGTGAGGAAATTATTATCGGAGACTAGAAAACTGGTGACCCACCTTATACAGCAACAAAACACTTGATAAAACTGTCACCTGAGGTAATGTGGAAGGCAAGCGTGTACATAATATAATTAACGCTTTCTGAGAGAAGGATTTGAAACAAACTATTACTAATATGGGTTGATTATTAGAAGCTATGTTTGATTAAAGTAATAGAAGAAAGAGAAGAAGCTAAAAAAAAAAAAAAAGAAGTGGCTTGTTTAATATCGGGGATGAAAACAAAATGAGAGAGTTGAGGAATTCCAGGACTTGATGGTGGACAGTTCAAACAGTTTCTCATCCCTAACTGGTTAAAAGATAAATGTTTTGAGTAATAAAGGCAAACTAAGACTGCATTTAGGGAAAAGGCCAAATTAATGGCATATCCACAAAGCCTTCTGACTGAACTAAAGTGTCACTCAGTAAATCCTTTCAGCGGAACAAAATGGCTTGGAAAACAAACAACAGCAACAAAAAAAACAACTGAAGGAGTGACCTCATGAAGCCTGATGACCTTAGAAAGGCAGATCTGTAAAAGCACGATGCGTGTGTCTGTCACTACACAGGGCAGAATATAATCATATATGTATTTATACTTATTTATGGAAACTTTGGTGGCGTAGTGGTTAAGAGCTATGGCTGCTTACCCAAAGGTTGGCAGTTAGAAACCACCAGGTGCTCCTTGGAAACTCTATGGGGGCAGTTCTACTCTGTCCTCTGGGGTTGCTATGAGTCAGAATCGACTCAATGGCAACAGGTTTTTTGTTTTTTTTTTTAATATTTATTTATATAAAGTTTTTCAGGTTGTTATGCCAAAAGTGTTTCCAGCCTAAAATACAAAAGTGTGTATGACTTTTTATGGCTTAAAATGAACTGTGGGCCTCCAACTTTCTTTGGTCAAGAAGCAGGTCAAAAAGTTGCTCAGCCCCAAGAAGGATATGTTTTCCAATTTCCTTTATCAGATGTGGTCATGGGGGGGTGTGATGGTTAATGTTATGTGTCAACTTGGCTAGGCCATGATTCTCAGTGGTTTGGCAGACATTATGTAATCATCCTCCATTTTGTGATCTGGTGTGAATAGCCAATCAATTACAAGGGAAATTCCCTTGGAGGAGTAGCCTGCATCTAATATATAAGGATGTTTTGGCAAAGCTCGAGTTTTCTCCTGCTCCAGCATTCATCCCATCATGCTTTCACCTCTGGTTCTTGAGACGTGAGAAGTCTTTAGCCCATTGACTGACCTGCAGATTTTGGGTCTGGTAGTCCCTGCAACCACATGAGTCAGTGGAAGTCTTCAGCCTGTTGCCTGTCCCACAGATTTGAGACTTGCCAGCGTCCACAATTACATGAGCCATTTCCTTGAAGTAAATCTCTCTGTATATACTTATATATACACTTCACTGGTTTTGCTCCTTTCGAGCACCTAGCCTAAAAGACAGAGGGTAAAAGAAGACTGGAAGAGGTTAGAACTGAGAATCCTGGAGAAAGAATTTTTGGGTGGAGTCTCTGGATTGGCAAATGGGTAATGCACTCAACTGCTAACTGAAAGTTTGAAGGTTTGAGTTTTCCACCCAGAGGCACCTTGGAAGAAAGGCCTGGCAACCTACTTCCAAAAAAATCAGTCACTGAAAATTCTGTAGATTATACAACTCAAAGAATGTAATCAATGTCAGTGAATTATACATGTAGAAATGGCTGAATTGGTGTATGTTTTGCTGTATATATTCTCAACAACAACTACAAAATAAAATTTACAAAAAAAAAAAATGATACCGAGATCCCAGGAAATACTGATGGGGCACTGACCACATCAGCTATGATGGATTAGTGTTCTTGTTATTGTTCTACTTTTGTAAAAACAAACAAGCTCTGCAATCATAGAAAGAAAATGTAAACAACATTGCTGAACAATGTGGGTAGAAATTGTTGAACGGGAACCTATTTTGCTGTATACGTTTTCACCAAAAATATAATAAAATATTATTATACAAAAAAATCCTAGAGTATAGCTGTACTTCTGATGCACATGGGGTAACCACGAATTGGAATTGAGTCAACAGTCACTGGTTACGTTTCAGGTACCCTTAAGTTGCAGACTTCAAAGGCTCCTAATCAAAGTAGTATTCCTGGTTGTGAACACCTTAGTTTTTGCCCAGTGGGACTTTAGAACTGGTATGGGTCAGTAACTACTCTGTGCTTTCCATATTTTCCACACTTAGATGAAAATATTGATGTTGTTATGTTGGGTGTATATGGACAAGATAACTTGTCAACTTAGTTCATATGTGTTCACATGAAAAGGAGCTAATCTTGGATTTTATGAAGGGACAATCATGAACTTCAAGACTAATGTCTTGATTGAGACTTTTAGGATGTCTTGAGAATGTGAGTGAATTTTTTGTGCAAAATTGTTCAAAGTGAATATTTGTGACCAAGAAAGTATTCTGAGGTAGATTGTATTATGGTTCACAATTAATTATCCACTTCCTCCTTTCAAGTGCCCATTGCTGTGTGACTTGCATGCCTCCCACAGGAAGAATGTATGTCTGTTCCCCATGTACTTTGGTACTTTGTCCTTAGCTGTGTGACTCGCTTTGGCCGCTGGATTTTAGTGCATGCCACATCTAAGCAGAAGTTTTAAATACAACTGTGTTTTTCAGACTAGGTCTCTTGCTTTTCTCCTCTGCCAAGAGAATGGGCCTGTCTCATAAAAGTTTGCTTCTTAATCCTGGACACGAGAACAAGAAGACACGTGGAACAGAGATAGCCAGAGCCAAGCAGTGGTGCATCAGTTACAGCTGACTCTCAGCCACTGACATGTAAAATGAGCACTTAAAATGCATTAACCAAAATCCACTGCTGTTGAGTTGACCCCGACTCACACCAACCCCGCAGGATTTCCAGGGCTGTAAACCTCCACAGAAGCAGACTGCCACATCTTTCTCTTGGGGAGCTGTTGGTGGTTTCAAACCAGTGACCTTTCACTTAGCAGTAAATTGCTTTAACAACTGCGCCACCAGGGCTTCTTTCAAATTCACTAGGAAATCAGTAATAGTCTGTATGGAATCGACTTGGCAGCAATGGGTTGTGTGTGTATGTGTGTGTGTTTTAATACATAGAATATCATTTTAAAGAGGCAAAATACAATTTTATAGTTGGAATGACTATCCTCAACACCTTGGCTGATGTTAAACATCAAAATGCCTCAGGCTGTTTAACACCTCCTCGAGCCAGCCCTCATTGACCCATAGTGACAGGTACAAGAACTCCTTTTTTATTTTTTTAATTTTTATTTTGTTGCTATTGCTAAGAATATACACAGCAAAACGTACACCAATTCAACAGTTTCTACATGTACAGTTTAGTGATACTAATTACATTCTTCCAATTGTGCAACCATCCTCACCCTCTTTTTCTGAGTTGTTCCTCCTCCATTAACATAAATTCACAGCCCTCTAAGGTTCCTGTCTACCCTTTCAAGTTGTTGTCAATTTGATCCCATCTAGATAGTTCTTAAAAGAGCATAATATGGAGGTGGAGCCAAGATGGTGGAATAGACAGACGGTTCCGGCAAGCCCTCCTTACAACAAAGACCCGAAAAAACAAGTGAAACAAGTGTATTTATGATAAGCTAGGAGCCATGAGCATCAAAGGCAAGCTTAGAAAATGAACAGAGGGGCAGGGGAAGGAAGAGATGGTTCAGAAGCAGAGAGGAGTTACCGGATCTGAATTGCCAGGAGCCCTCAGGCACCATTCCTGGGAGTGGTGGCGGAGGGCTGGTACTAGCGTTTGGCTGCAGTTTCCTCAGGGAGAAGCAGCCAGCCACACAGCCTACTCACACCTCCAAAACCAGAGAAGAAAGTACTTGTGTATATTTTACCACGTCCCCCCACCCCCAAGCTGGCTTCAGTGGCTGAATCCCCTGGGCCTGAGACAGGCACTGTTGAGTGCCTAGAGCCATCCTCCTGGCCTTGGAGAAGGAAAAAATTTGCAACTGGGGCAAAAGATAATTTGCCAGCTTCACTAACAGGGGCAGCTCAGGACAGAAGCGGTTCCTGTCCAGGCATAAATGGTCCATGGACTTTGAGCACCTTTCCCCTCTGCATGGACATGTGTGGGCCTATTTCTGGAGAATAGGCCCTTGTTGGTAGACTCCAACCATTTCAGCTGTGTGGTAGAGAGGTGGATGTTTGATATTTGACATTGCTTTGCCTATTAAACAGGGTCCTCACCTACCTGCATCAGGGGCCTAAGGACTGGTAGCTCCACTCAGGTCACCCAGCCACCCGCGACAGGGGTCCAAGGATAACTGGTACTTCCCAGTCCTTACAAACAAAAGCATTGGGTGCAGAATCCAACCACCTGCACGCTCTAGGGAACAGGGACACACTTTCCTCAGAGACACTTGGGGGTTGGTTCTCAGCCCCCTGCTTTGTTCAGAGCATGACCCCCTGCTGCAATCAAATAATGGTACATAAACCAATCACCCCTGTCCCTCTAAGACGGTAGGACAGAGCCTGTACCACACACTTGATATCAGCTACCTGGAAACCTGAGCCGAATTCATACAAGAAAAGTGAATGGGCTCCTAGACTGATATACCTGATAACACCTCTAGCCAGCTGGGGACAGGACATCACAGCTCCAAAGGAGAAAATAAGCTATCCCACTCAAGCAACACATTTGGGCATATCAAAACAAAACAAAGAAAGAAGCTATGACACAGAAAGCAAACGAATGAATACAATAACATAGATGGCTCAGAGACAACAGTCAGTATCAAGTAACATAAAGAAACAGAACATGATCACCTCAAAAAGCTCTCAAAACAAAGAATCCAGGGATCTTCTAGATGAAAGTGCATTCCTGGAATTATCAGATGCAGAATACAAAAGTTTAATATACAGAACTGTTCAAGACATCAGGAAGGAAATGAGGCAATACACAGAACAAGCCAAGGAACACACAGATAAAGCAACTGAAGAAATTAGAAAGATTATTCAGAAACATAATGAAAAAATTTAAAAAGCTGGAAAAATCCATAGACAGCAATCAGAAATTCAGAAGATTAACAATAAAATTACAGAAGTAGACAACTCAATAGAAAGTCAGAGGAGAAGAATTGAGCAAGTGGAAGCCAGAATTTCTGAACTTGAAGATAAGTCAATTGGCACTAATATATTTGAAGAAAAATCAGATAAAAGAATTTAAAAAAAATGAAGAAACCTTAAGAATCATGTGGGACTCTATCAAGAGAAGTAACCTACAAGTGATTGGAGTACCAGAACAAGGAGAGATGACAGAAAATACAGAGAGAATTGTGGAAGATTTGGTGGCAGCAAACTTCCCTGATATTGTGAAAGATGAGAAGATATCTATCCAAGATGCTTATTGAACTCCACATAGGGGAGATGTTAAAAGAAAGTCACCAAGACATATTATACTCAAACTTGCCAAAACCAAAGATAAAGAGGGAATTTTAAGAGCAGCTAGGGATAAATGAAAAGTCACCTACAAAGGAGAGCTAATAAGAATAAGCTCAGACTACTCGGCAGAAACTATGCAGGCAAGAAGGCAGTGGGATGACTTATTTAAAAAATTGAAGGAAAAAGATCGCCAGCCCGGAATCATATATCCAGCAAAACTGTCTCTTAAATATGAAGTGAAATTAGGACATTTCCAGATAAACAGAAGTTTAGGGAATTCATAAAAACCAAACCAAAACTACAAGAAATACTAAAGGGAGTTCTTTGGTTAGAGAATCAATAATATCAGGTATCAACCCAGGACTAGAATGCTGGGCAGAGCAATCAGAAGTCAACCCAGACAGGGAAATCAAAAAACAAAGCAAGATTAAAAAAAAAAAAAAGCTCAAAACAGGTTAACAGCACTGTTATTATATAAAAGAAGACAACATTAATAAAGAGGGACTAAGAAATGTAATCATAGATCTTCCATATGGAGAGGAAGATATGGCGATAAAAAAAAAAGTTAGGTTTAAATTTAGAAAAATAGGGGTAAATAATAAGATAATCACAAAGGAGACAAACTATCCAACTCATCAAAAAAAAAGAAAAAAATAGAGACCTCAACAGAAACAAAATCAACAACGAATATAATCTAAATGAATATAATATAATCTACTCAGCACATAAAATTAAGTGGGAAAAAGAAACTGTCGACAACACACAAAAAAAGACATCAAAATGATAACACTAAATTCATACCTAACAATAATTACACTGAATGGAAATGGACTAAATGCACCAATAAAGAGACAGAGAGTGGCAGAATGGATTAAAAAACAAGATCCATCTATATTGTGCCTACAAGAGTCACACCTTAGAGACAGAAAGAAACTAAAATTCAAAGGTTGGAAAAAAATTTATCAAGCAAACAACAATCAAAAAAGAGCAGGAGTGGCAATATAAATTTCTAACAAAATAGACTTTAAAGATAAATCTATCATAAAGGATAAGGAAGTAAATTATATAATGATTAAAGGGACAATATACCAAGAAGATATAACTGTATTAAATATTTATGCACCCAGTGACAGGGCTGCAAGATACATAAAACAAACACTATCAGCATTGAAAAGTGAGATAGACAGCTCCACAATAATAGTAGGAGACTTCAACACAGCACTTTTGGTGAAGGACAGGACATCCAGAAGAAGTTCAAGAAAGACATGTAAGATCTTGATGCCACAAACAACCGACTTGACCTCATAGACATATACAGAACACTCCACCTAACAGCAGCCAAGTATACTTTCTTTTCTAGTTCGCATGGACCATTCTTTAGAATACACTACATGTTAGGTCATAAAGCAAGCCTCAGCAGAACCCCAAACATTGAAATATTACAAAGTGTCTTCTCTGACCATAAGGCCATAAAAGTGGAAAAGCAGGGAAAAGAAATCAGACACTTGGAAACTGAACAATACCTTGCTCAAAAAAAGACTGGATTATAGAAGACATTAAGGATGGAATAAAGAAATTCATAGTCCAATGAGAATGAAAACACTTCCTATCAGAACCTTTGGGACACAGCGAAAGCAGTACTCAGAGGTCAATTGATATCAATAAATGCACACATCCAAAAAGAAGAAAGGGCCAAAATCAAAGAATTTTCCCTACAACTTGAACAAATAGAGAGCAACAAAAGAAACCCTCAGATACCAGAAAAAAACAAATAATAAAAATTAGAGCAGAACTAAATGAAATACAAAACAGAAAAACAATTGAAAGAATTAACAAGACCAAAAGCTTGTTCTTTGAAAAAATTGATAAACCATTGGCCAAACAAACAAAAGAAAAACAGGAGAGGAAGCAAATAACCCAAATAAGGAATGAGAGGGGCGATATTACAACAGACCCAACTGAAAATAAAAGAATCATATCAGATTACTATGATAAATTGTACTCTACAAATTTGAAAACCTCGAAGAAATGGATGATTTCCTAGAAACACGCTACCCATCTAAACTAACACAGAGGTAGAACTAAATAGACCCTTAACAAAAGAAGGGATTGAAAAGGTAATCAAAAAACTCCCCCCACCCCCACAAAAAAAAAAACCCTGGCCCAGACAGCTTCACTGCAGAGTTCTACCAAACTTTCAGAGAAGAGTTAACACCACTACTACTAAAGGTATTTCAGAGCATAGAAAAGGATGGAATACTCCCAATTTCATTCTGTGAAGCCACCATATCCCTGATACCAGGTAAAGACACCACACACACAAAAAAAGAAAATTACAGACCTGTATCCTTCATGAACTTAGATGCAGAAATCCTCAACAAAACTTTTGCCAATAGAATTCAACAATATATCAAAAAAATAATTCACCATGACCAAGTGGGATTCATACCAGGTATGCAGGGATGGTTCAAAATTAGAAAAACAATTAATGTAATCCATCGCATAAACAAAAGGCAAGAATCACTTGATTGTATCAATTGATGCAGAAAAGGCATTTGACAAAGTTCAATGCCATTCACGATAAAAACTCTCAGCAAAATAGGAATAGAAGGAAAATTCCTCAACATGATAAAGGGCATTTATCCAAAGCCAACAGCCAACGTCATCCTAAATGGAGAGAGCCAGAAAGCATTCTTGTTGAGAGCGGGAACCAGACAAGGATGCTCTTTATCACCACTCTTATTCAACATTGTGCTGGAAGTCCTAGCCAGAGCAATTAGGGTAGATAAAGAAATAAAGGTCATCCAGATTGGCAAGGAAGAAGTAAAATTATCTCTATTTGCAGACGACATGATCTTATACACAGAAAAGCCTAAGGAATCCTCAAGAAAACTACTGAAACTAATAGAAGAGTTCAGCAGAGTATCAGCATACAAGACAAACATACAAAATCAGTTGGATTCCTCTACACCAACAAAAAGAACAACAAAGAGGAAATCAAATCAATACCATTAACAGTAGCCCCCAAGAAGATAAAAAACTTAGGAAAAAAGCTTACCAGAGATGTAAAAGACTTATACAAAAAAAAAAACTACAATACAGTTCTGCAAGAAATGAAAAGAGAGCTACATAAGTGGAAAAACATACCTTGCTCATGGTTAGGAAGACTTAGCATTATTAAAATGTCTATTTTACCAAAAGCGATCTATAGATTTAATGCAATTCCGATCCAAATTCCAATGACATTCTTTAGATGGAGAAACCAATCACCAACTTCATATGGAAGGGAAAGAGGCCCCGGATACGTAGCGCGTTACTGAAAAAGAACAAAGTGGGAGGCCTTACTCTACCTGATTTTAGAGCCTATTATACCACCACAGTAGTCAAAAGAGCCTGGTACTGGCACAACAGATGCGTAGAACAATGGAACAGAATTGAAAATCCAGACATAAATCCATCCACATAGGAGCAGTTGATATTTGACAAAGACCCGAAGTCAGTTAAATGGGGAAAATACAGTCTTTTTAACAAACGGTGCTAGCATAACCGGATATCTATCTGCAAAAAGATGAAACAAGACCCATACCTCACACCATGCACAAAAACTAACTCAAAATGGATCAAAGACCTAAATATAAAATCTAAAATGATACAAGATCATGGAAGAAAAACTAGGGACAACATTAGGAGCCCTAATACATGGCATAAACAGTATACAAAACATTATAAAGAATGCAGAAGAAAAACTAGATAACTGGGAGCTCCTAAAAATCAAACACCTATGCTCATTCAAAGACTTCACCAAAAGAGTAAAAAGAATACCTACAGACTGGGAAAAGCTTTTAGCTAAGACATTTCCGATCATTGCCTGATCTCTACATGATACTGGAAAAGCTCAACTACAAAAAGACAAATAAGCCAATTAAAAAATGAGCAAAAGATATGAACAGCTATTTCTCTAAAGAAGACATTTAGGTAGCTAACAGATACATGAGGAAATGCTCACGATCATTAGCCATTACAGAAATACAAATCAAAACTATAATGAGATTTCATCTCACTCCAACATGTCTGGTATTAATCCAAAAAACAGAAAACAATAAATGTTGGAAAGGCTGTGGAGAGACTGGAACACTTATACACTGCTGGTGGGAATGTAAAATGGTACAACCATTTTGGAAATCGATTTGGCGTTTCTTTAAAAACATAGAACTAGAACTACCATACAATCCAGCTTTCCCACTCCTTGGAATATACACTAGAGAAATAAGAGCCTTTACACCAACAGATATATGCACATCCATATTCATTGCAGCACTGTTTACAATAGCCAAAAGATGGAAGCAACCAAGGTGCCCATCGATGGATAAATGGATAAACAAATTATGGGATATTCACACAATGGAATACTAGGCATCAATAAAGAACAGTGATGAATCTATGAAACATTTCATAACCTGGAGGAATCTGGAAGGCATTATGCTGAGTGAAATTAGTTGCAAAAGGACAAATATTGTGTAAGACCAGTATTACAAGAACTTGAGAAATAGCTTAAACCGAGAAGGAAATATTCTTTGATGGTTACGAGAGTGGGAGGGAGGTAGGGTGGGAGAGGGCTATTCACTAATTATATAGTATATAAGAACTAGTTTAGGTGATGGGAAAGACAACACACAATACAGATGAGGTCAGCACAACTGGATTAAACCAAAAGCAAAGAAGTTTCCAGAATAAACTGAATGCTTCTGAGGCCAGCGTAAGCAGGGGCAGGGGTTTGGGGAACATGGTTTCAGGGGACAGCTAAGTCAATTGGCATAATAAAATCTATTAAACATTCTGCATCCCACTTCGGAGAGTGGCGTCTGGGGTCTTAAACGCCAGCAAGTGGCCATCTAAGATCCATCAATTGGTCTCAACCCACCTGGAACAAAGAAGAATGAAGAACACCAAAGACACAACATAATTATGAGCCCAAGAGACAGAAAGGGCCACATAAACCAGAGACTACATCAGCCTGAAACCAGAAGAGCTAGATGGTGCCCGGCTACAACTGATGACTGCCCTGACAGGGAAGCAACAGAGAGCCCCTAAGGGAGCAGAACAGCAGCGAGATGCAGACCCCAAATTCTCATAAAAAGACCAGACTTAATGGTCTGACTGAGACTAGAAGGACCCTGGTGGTCATGGCCCCCAGACCTTCTGTTAGTCCAAGACAGGAACCATTCCCAAAGCCAACTCTTCAGACAGGGATTAGACTGGACAATGGGTTGGAAAGGGATGCTGGTGAGAAGGGAGCATCTTGGATCAGTTGGACACTTGAGACTATGTTGGCATCTCCTCCCTGGAGGGGAGATGAGAGAGTAGAAGGGGTTAGAAGCTGGTGAAATGGACATGAAAAGAGAGAGTGGAAAGAGGGAGTGGGATGTCTTATTAGGGGGAGAGCAATTTGGAGTATGTAGCAAGGTGTATATAAGTTTTTGTATGAGAGACTGACTTGATTTTTAAACTTTCACTTAAAAGCACAATAAAAAAAATAGCATAAAGCATAAGGCAAACATTTTTTGCTAGTTAAGCTAAACTGTTGTTTGGTTTTAAGACGTCAGGGGATATTTTTTGTTTAATGTTTAAAGATTATCTCAGGGCAATATATCAGAGGTTAATCCAGCCTCCGTGGCTCCAGGCAGTCTGGAGTCCATGAGAATTTGAAATTCTGTTCTGCATTTTCCCTCTTGATCAAGATTTTTCCACAGAATCTTTAATCAAAATGTTCAGCAATGGTAGCCAGACACCACCCAGTTCTTCTGGTCTCATGGCAAAGGAGTCAGTTGTTCATGGAGACAATTAGCCACACATTCCATATCCTCCTTTTATTCCTGATGCTTCTTTTTCCCCTGTGGCTCCGTGTGAATGAAGACAGATTGTTGAGTCTTGGATGGCCGTTTGCAAGCTTTTAAGATCCCAGACGCTACACAATGAACTAGGAGATAGTACAGAAGCACTAAACATGTTATTAGGGCAATTAACTGGAATGTTCCATGAAACCACCACCCAAAACCTCCAAACCAAACAAATTCACGAGGTTTTTGTCGTACTTTTTTTTTTTTTGGCAAACTTTTGCCAATTCAGCTTTTTACAGGTGTACAACTTATTGACAGCAATTTGTCGCTGGTGAAAGCCACCTAGAATTTCTGCAAATTGCTTTTGTAGAATCTTTTGCTTCCTGAAATCTCTGAGCTATCTGCTCAGGAGATATACCAGAAAAATAAAAGATATTAATGTGGGATACAGCCATATAGTGAATAGTCAATGAGGCTATAAATGACATATTTATTTGGAGTTAGCAAAAAAAAAAAAAGAGTGACAGCTAATCACTTGTCATTTTATCCTTTTGCCTTGTGTTTTCACAAAGCAGGTGGCTTCTATTTTTATTTTCTTTCTTATTTCTAAAGTGTATTTTGTAATATCCACTAAGTTGCAACTTTCAGAAACCTGTCACATTCTCTCAAAAATTCTTATTTGGTTTCTGGTTAACTCCTCATTTGTGTTCCAACCTAACATAATATTTGCCAAAAAGAAAGAAAGAAAGAATTTATAACACAGGTCTTTAAAACAAAGAAAAGAATAAAACCTTGCTTTATTTGGGGAAATGACATTATTATTCTAGAAAGGAAACTTTTTAAATACTCGAAGTGACTTAAATAAAGTTGTCATGAAAAATTTACGAATAATTTATTAACTTGAGGGAGCAGATACCATGTTTTTCAGTATTTCATGGAAGCAAATATTTTCATGGTCACAAAAATCTGTTTCTAAAAGGGTGTATATATATTATATATTATTTTTTATTATACTTATATGTTATATGTAATATGTATCTTCATATATATAATTGCGTTAAATATAATTTTTTTCCAGGAGCTTGGTAAAAAACTCAACCATATTCAGAGGCTGTGTATAATGAAATTTTTACTGTTTCTCTCTTAGATGAACATCTTTGTAATATTTGATCACATCTGTGCTTATCAGAGGTTAAACACTGAAGATGTTAATGCCAAAGTGTTACCACTCATCTTTTGTCATTCTAAGAGAAATACCTAGAGTTTGGAATATTAGTTTCTGGAAACTTTGAGGTCTTTGTGGAAATCTGCTTTTTTAGAATTATAGATGTGTAAATTTAATGTGGTGATAACCTGATCATGAAATCAACTTCATAAAAAAGACTTCTAGGAGTCTTACATAAATTTCATTTATTTGGTAGTGGACCACAACTACCACAGCCTCCACCAGACTGAGTCCAGCACAACTAGATGGTGCCCGGCTACCACCACTGACTGCTCTCACAGGGATCACAATACAGAGTCCTGGACAGAGCTGAAGAAAAACGTAGAACAAAATTCTAGCTCACAAAAAAAGACCAGATTTACTGGTCTGACAGAGACTGGAGAAACCCTGAGAGTGTGGACCCCGAAAACCTCTTTAACTCAGTACTGAAGTCACTCCTGAGGTTCACCCTTCAGCCAAAGATTAGACAGGCTCATAAAACAAAACGAGACTAAATGGGCACACCAGCCCATGGGCAAGGGACTAGGGGGCAGGAGAGGACAGGAAAGCTGGTAACAGGAGCAAAAGGTTGAGGGGGGGAGAGTGTTGACATGTCATGGGGCTGATAACCAATGTCACAAAATAGTACATTTATTGTTTAATGAGAAACCAATTTGCTCTGTAAATCTTCATCTAAAGTACAATAAAAAAAATTTATTCGTCTGGTATGTTGTAGGTGCCGTCGAGTCGGTTCCGACTCATAGCGACCCTATGCACAACAGAACGTAACACTGCCCAGTCCTGCGCCATCCTTACAATTGTTATGCTTGAGCTCATTGTTGCAGCCACTGTGTCAATCCACCTCACCGAGGGTCTTCCTCTTTTCCGCTGACCCTGTACTCTGCCAAGCATGACGTCCTTTGCCAGGGACTGATCCCACCTAACGACATGTCCAAAGTATGTAAGACACAGTCTTGCTATCCTTCTAAGGAGCATTCTGGCTGTACTTCTTCTAATACAGATTTGTTCATTCTTTTGGCAGTCCATGGTATATTCAATATTCTTCGCCAACACCACAATTCAAAGGTGTCAACTCTTCTTTGGTCTTCCTTATGCATTGTCCAGCTTTCATGTGCATATGATGTGATTGAAAATACCATGGCTTGGGTCAGGCGCACCTTAGTCTTCAGGGTAACATCTTTGCTCTTCAACACTTTGAAGAGGTCCTTTTCAGCAGATTTGCCCAATGAAATGTGTCTTTTGATTTCTTGACTGCTGCTTCCATGGCTGTTGATTGTGGATCCAAGTAAAATGAAATCCTTGACAACGTCAATCTTTTCTCCGTTTATCATGATTTTGCTCATTGGTCCAGTTGTGAGGATTTTGTTTTCTTTATGTTGAGGTGTAATCCATACTGAAGGCTGTGGTCTTTGATCTTCATTAGTAAGTGCTTCAAGTCCTCTTCACTTTCAGCAAGCAAGGTTGTGTCATCTGCATAACGCAGATTGTTAATGAGTCTTCCTCCAATCTTGATGCCCCGTTCTTCTTCATATAGTCCAGCTTCTTGAATTATATGTTCAGCATACAGATTAAATAGGTATGGTGAAAGAATACAACCCTGACGCACACCTTTCCTGACTTTAAACCAATCAGTATCCCCTTGTTCTGTCTGAACAACTGCCTCTTGATCTGTGTAAAGATTCCTCATGAGCACAATTAAGCCTTCTGGAATTCCCATTCTTCGCAGTGTTATCCATAGTTTGTTATGATCCACACAGTCGAATGCCTTTGCATAGTCAATAAAACACAGGTAAACATCCTTCTGGTATTCTCTGCTTTCAGCCAGATTCATCTGACATCAGCAATGATATCCCTGGTTACACGTCCTCTTCTGAAACCGGCCTGAATTTCTGGCAGCTCCCTGTCGATATACTGCTGCAGCCATTTTTGAATGGTCTTCAGCAGAGTTTTGCTTGCATGATACTAATGATATTGTTCTATAATTTCCACACTCAGTTGGATCACCTTTCTTGAGAATAGGCATAAATATGGATCTCTTCCAATCAGTTGGCCAAGAAGCTGTCTTCCATATTTCTTGGCATAGACGAGTGAGCACCTCCAGTGCTGCATCTGTTTGTTGAAACATCTCAGTTGATATTCTATCAATTCCTGGAGCCTTGTTTTTTGCCAATGCCTTCAGAGCAGCTTGGACTTCTTCCGTCAGTACCATCGGTTCCTGATCATATGCCACCTCTTGAAATGGTTGAATATCGACTAATTCTTTTTGGTATAATGACTCAGTGTATTCCTTTCATCTTCTTTTGATGCTTCCTGAATCATTTAATATTTTCCCCATGGAATCCTTCACTACTGAAACTTGAGGCTTGAATTTTTTCTTCAGTTCTTTCAGCTTGAGAAATGCTGAGCGTGTTCTTCCCTTTTGGTTTTCCATCTCCAGCTTTTTGCACATGTCATTATAATACTTTGTCTTCTCGAGAGGCCCTTTGAAATCTCCTGTTCAGTTCTTTTACTTCATCAATTCTTCCTTTTGCTTTAGCTGCTTGATGCTCAAGAGCAAGTTTCAGAGTCTCCTCTGACATTCACCTTGGTCTTTTCTTTCTTTCTTGTCTTTTCAGTGACCTCTTGCTTTCTTCATGGATGATGTCCTTGATGTCATTCCACAACTCGTCTGATCTTCAGTCACTAGTGCTCAATGCATCAAATCTATTCTCGAGATGGTCTCTAAATTCAGGTGGGATATTCCCAAGGTCGTATTTTGGCTCTCGTGGACTTGCTCTGATTTTCTTCAGTTTCAGCTTGAACTTGCATATGAGCAATTGATGTTCTGTTCCACAGTCGGCCCCTGGCCTTGTTCTGACTGATGGTATTGAGCTATTCCATCTCCTCTTTCCACACATGTAGTCAATTTGATTTCTGTGAGTTCCATCTGGCAAGGACCATGTGTATAGTTGCCGTTTATGTTGGTGAAGGAAGGTATTTGCAATGAAGAAATCGTTGTTCTTGCAAAATTCTATCATTCCATCTGTGGCATTGTTTCTATCACCAAGGCCATATTTTCCAACTACTGATCCTTCTTCTTTGTTTCCAACTTTCGCATTCCAATCACCAGTAATTATCAATGCATCTTGATTGCGTGTTGCATCAATTTCAGACTGCAGCAGCTGATAAAAATCTTCTATTTCTTCATTTTTGGCCCTAGTGGTTGGTGTGTAAATTTGAATAATAGTCATATTAACTGGTCTTCCTTGTAGGCGTATGGATATTATCCTATCACTGACAGTGTTGTACTTCAGGATAGATCTTGAAACATTCTTTTGGATGATGAATGCAACACCATTCCTTTTCGAGTTGTCATTCCCTGCATAGTAGACTGTATGATTGTCTGATTCAAAATGGCCAATACCAGTCCATTTCAGCTCACTAATGCCTAGGATATCGATGTTCACACCTCCCATTTCATTTTTGATGATTTCCAATTTTCCTAGATTCATACTTCATACATTCCAGGTTCCGATTATTAATGGATGTTTGCAGGTGTTTCTTCTCATTTTGAGTCATGCCACATCAGCAAATGAAGGTCCCAAAAGCTTTACTCCATCCACGTCATTAAAGTTGACTCTACTTTGAGGAGACAGCTCTTCTCCAGTCATGTTTTGAGTGCCTTCCAACCTGGGGGGCTCATCTTTTGGCACTATATCAGACAATGTTCTGCTGCTATTCATAAGGTTTTCACTGGCTAATGCTTTTCAGAAGTAGACTGCCAGATCCTTCTTCCTAGTCTGTCTTAGTCTGCAAGCTTAGCTGAAACCTGTCCTCCATGGGTTACCCTGCTGGTATCTGAATACTGGTGGCATAGCTTCCAGCATCACAGCAACACACAAGCCCCCACAGTGTGACAAACGGACAGACACATGGGGGTATCTGGTATAGAGGCTAAAAAAAATTTTGCAATCTTAGAAGAGAGTCATGTTTACCTTTGGCACTTATTTCACTCAAAATAAAGTGTGAACAGTATAAAACCAAAAACCAAAAACAAAAAAACCTGTTGCCGTTGAGTTGATTCTGATTCATAGTGGCCCTATAGGAGAGTGTAGAACTGTCCCAGGCAGTAGCTGGCAAATTCAAACTGGTGACCTTTTGGTTAGCAGCTGCTTGCTTAAGTACCACGTCACCAGGGCTACATGTCTGCACTATATGACATGCCTAATCAAACAAACAAACAAAATATAAGATTTCCAGAGACTTTTCTAGTACAAAATTTTCCCATGAATTCCATGAATTTTCCCACTTCACTGTTTCTCTTAGAAAAATATATCATTTAGAATTATGTTCACTATGTTGGGCCTTTCTTATATGCCGCTGATGTGTTTTCATATAGAAAATTTAACTACAAAAAAGCCAGGTGCCACTGTGGTCCCAGTTACCCATTATCCACAAGCAATGCCTTGTACGGGCCAGAAATTTGAGAAAAATTTCTAAAGATCTTTGAGGCCTTTGCAGAGATCAAGGTCTACAATCAACTGAAAGGCAATGCCCCACACAACGTGCTTAATACATTTAGCAGATTCGCAACCTGGTGATGAACTGCTTTTAAGCTTTGGTTTCTGTATACAAGCTTTAATACTAGCTCTATCATTTACCAGCTCTGTGGCCTTGGGAAAGTTTCTTAATTTTTCTAAACCTCCATTTTCTCATCTGAAAAAGTATAATAAGAATATCTAACTTTGAGTTTTTTGGAAAGACTAAATAAGGTAGTGTGTATAATAGCAACTCTTGTGCCTAGTATGTTATTGGAACTCAATAAATAGTATAATTTATTCTCTTTTTCATGTGTCTAGGTCTCATTCATGTGTTTGGTGCTTTTAGTTAGTTATTCAAAATCTTGGAAGAACAATATACTAAAATGTTTACCTTCGAAGATTAATTAGCATGCTGTCCATTAACACATATCCTGAAGTATAAAATGTTAATCAGATAAACATTGTATCTATCTTATTTAGTTACAGAACAAATCTTATATTTTCTGGGCTACTGGAGCTTATCGCTCTTACAGCATGACTGTGTACCAACTCATCTAAATGATAAGAGAAACACTCGGCAGGAGCAAGTGCTGGGAGCATAGCTTAGTGAATGAAGTTAGCCTGGAAAAGAGTGAGGGTTGATAGGAGCTTCGAGTTAACTCCAGGAGAGGGGAGGAGTAGGGCCTACCAATCAAGAGGGCAGAGGCACAAAGAATAGGGCTTATCCAGAGAAGAAGGAGTTTGGGGCCACCAAGTAATGAGCAGGGAAATGAGGTGGGGTCAGCTGCCAGTGGGAGGTAGATAGCAAAACAAAAGATGTTCCGGCTGGGAAAGAAAAAACTCACCCTTGTAAATGTCTCTGGTTCTGAACTTAACTATTTTTAAAAGTGTGCATGACCATTTTCCTATTAAACTTTATTTAAAATATTATACACAGGCCATGGAGTCAAGTATTTTATACCCACTATGCAAATGAATACACCAAGTCATAAAGAGTTTAGTAACTTTTTTTAAATAATATAGTATACTAGAATCACGTCTTAGAATTAAATGTTTTTATTATCTTCTTATTTTTCTTACTGTATATTTTTAACCAAGTCTCTTATCATTAATTTTGTTGCCTTCTCAATTCTGTAATCCTAAAACTACAAGGAATCTCTACACATGTCCTCACCTCCAAAGGGGAAGGCTGTAGAATGATTGGACAATGAACAACTGTCTTCAAATATAGAGGGAATTTTTATAAAGTGAAAAATGACCAACGGTTTTTCTTTTCTTTTCTTTTTCTTCACTAAAAGCACAGTAGGAGGCTATGGAGTTCAAAGAACAATTTAGGCTAGCCATCTCTCTCTGTTACACGCACGGATACACACGTGCACATCCCTAGCTAGTAGCTAATAAAATAAGTTTTGAAGAATTAGTAAGAACTTTTTTTCCTGAAATTTTTAAAGATTTGACTAGGTAATTACGGGAACGGCCATTACCTAAAATCAAATTAATAATGCCATTGAAAAATATGATGTTATTTTGGATACTTTATGTAGTTTTAGTTTGTGCTTTTTAACTCAATCCGTAGAGTATTTGAAAGTCACCTACATGCAGCACTGTTACACATTGATTCATGTTTGTGAAATAATAGATTAATTGAGTGACAAAATGTTATAGGTAGCTATGAAGGTGCAGAAAAGAGCTCTTTACCTATGATTGATTATAAAATATATCTCCAGTGTTACTGCTATAAATAAACTACCCAGGTATAATTTCTGATGATTGAGAGACTTTACAAAGGAGAGGATGTAGAGTATTTTGGCCAAGAACACAGGCTCCACAGCCAGATATCTACCACTTACTAGTATGTGACCTTAGTTCAGTAACTTAGTATTACCCACCTCAGTTGTCACATCTGTACATTGGGAATAATAATAGTACACCTTTTAGGAATGGCATGAGTTACAAATGAGTGAATGTAGGTAAATCAGTTAAAATTCATTAGCAAAGAGTAAATAACTCAATATTTGGCTGTTTTTGTTCTTACTGTTAATTGAGTTTATAACCTCGGGCAAGACAATGTTTCTGAGCCTTAGCTCCCCTGTGTAAAATACACACAAATGCCCATACTGAGTTTGCTGGGAGGAGTAGGTAGACTTCTGACACATAATTCACCATTAGTAAAAGGCTTCTCTTATTCACATTCTTTGACCTCTATTGCCTTTTCTACTTCACATTATTAATGTCATTTCAAAGTAACTAAGTAATTGTCTTTTAGCAGTGAGTAACTGATCTAAGTTTATAGGGTTTACTGAGAGTAATACATGCATGACTCTGACCAGCTACTCCACCTCCATAATGTACTGAACTATTTTGTTCCATATGAATACTACCACTCTGAAGATTGTGGGGCTTCATCAGGAGCAAGTGCTGGAAACTTAGGTTAGTGAATGAGGTTAGCCTGGAAAAGAGTGAGGGTTGACATGGAGCTTCCCGGTAACTCCGGGAGAGGGGAGGAGTAGGGCCCGCCCATCAAGAGGGGCAGGGGTACAAAGAATAGGGCTAATCTTTTTTTTTTTTATTTATTTAATATTTTGCTGGTTCACAGCCTGGTGGTGAACAGCTCATTTAAGCTTTGGATTTTGATACACGAGCTTTGAATACTAGCTCTACCGTTTACCAACTCTGTGGCCTTGTGTAAGTTCCTTAATTTTTCTAAGCCTCAATTTTTTCACCTGAAAAAGAACAATAAGAATATCTAACTTATGGTTTTCCTGGGAGGGTTAAATAAGGTAGTATCTATAAAAGCAACTATTTTGCCTAGTATATTATTAAAAAAAAAAGTATATTATTAGAACTTAATAAATGGTAAGTATAATTTTTTATAATTATTCCCTTATTTATCTCCTAGGTCTCAAATGGAAGGTCTTTGAAAAGAAAAAAGAACCACCCTTTTTTGCACCATTGGCAGAAAGGCTGTGGCCCCAGGGTACAGTTAAATGGAACCCAGCAAAGTCATACAGTGCAGGCTGGCCCCCTTTTCCTGGAAGGTCCAGAGGACACCTGTGGCTGTCCCTTTCTATGGATGAGGAGCTATGCATGCCCAGGATGGTTGAGGGCACTGGCTTCACCTCCACAGGGCCCCTTGGTTGGCCATCGTAGGTGCTCTACTGGCACTCTACTAGGTGTCTTCCTTCTCCCCGAAGATTTCATCCTCTCTCCTGTGACCCCACATGCTCCAGGGCCAGGCCCCACTCCTTCTATTCAGCTTTCCAGATTGAGGCTCAGGTTCATCTGCTTTCTCGCTGTTTCTTCTCCAGCCTTTACTATGACATACAATCCATGCTCTGTTCATCTCAGGGACTTCCTTTTTAACATTCGAAAGTCCACTTTGGACAACTTTTTACAGCCTAAAAAACCTAATGTTCCTGGAGGCAATGGGGGTGCTACTGCCTGTTAGGCAAATGACAAGGCGATGCACGGAAGAAATAAAAACCCAACGGTGGGGGTGACTATTCCAAGAATTTTCTCACCAGTCAAGTAAGAGCCAATTGGTGCTTTCTGGTCCCCTGTGTCAGCCGGCGCCTGAGCCACTGCATCACCCTTTCCAAGTGACTGGTCTTCAGGAATCACATCAGCTGTGCATCTTCGGAAGTTGTGCAAGAACCACTTGGTAAAAGCTTTAACCATGCTTCTAAATACATAAGAAAATTGCCTATAAAACCTCCGTTCAGGGAATTTTCAAGGTTGTCCAGGTCATTTTGGCCCAGAACGTATAGGCAAATGAGAATGGAACATAATACGGAGTGTATTCATACTATTTAAATGACAAAAATTTTCTTCCTAGAAGTATCTTTGGAACTACATTTGTGGGCCTACTATGTGCCAGGCACTGCATCTACAGTAAATTGTTATATACGGTCTCTCTTGCTCATCAGCCCAAGGTCAGAATCATACTAACCAGAGGAGCTGCAATGCAAGAATCTGTCGGGTTCCAAACTCAGAGTTAAAAACCCACTGCCGTCGAGTCATTAGTTCCATTGTATTATACTGAGATTTTACGCAAATTAGACTCTCAGCTGGAGAAGTGTATGGTGCAAATTTAATTTTGGCGGTGGGGAAGGAGCTTTACAAAATGTTGTGAAATTCCTTATGTAAACTTTTAAGATTAAAATCCCTTATAAGATTATTGAAAAATTTGTTAAATGTCAACGAAAATGCAAGTGATGTTGTCGTCAGCTTCTTCTCTGTCAGTGAACATCATCTTTTACCAAATGTTGAAGGTTTCGGATGATTAGGAGATTTACTAACATGTTTTTATCGAACAAACTGACTCTACAGGACAGAGTAGAACAGCCCCATCGGGTTTCCAAAGAGCAGCAGGTGGATTTGAACTGCTGACCTTTTGGTTAGCAGCCAAGCTCTTAACCATTATGCCACCAGGGCTCCTCATATATTTTAGGGATATTCAAATCGATTTTGGTACATTTCAATATTACCTTGCATCAAAATATTAACCTACTGTCTGTAAGTTTTATGACATCAGGTGATGTCCTGTCATTAATTGTCAGGGCTCTTCCCCTTCAATGACAGAATAATAACCTTTGGTCTTTACTTGGAATTTTCCCTTTACATTATATATGTCACAATGCTTGTACAGACATGCTATTCTACCTGATAGTTGACCTTAATGACTCTTGTGAACTGTGAGTGCATTGTCTGATTTAATCCCTATAATAACCCCAGGAAGCAGGCAGTATTATTATCACCGTCCTACAGATGAGGGAACAAGTTTGCAGGGGCCACATATCAAGAAGGCAGGGCTAGAATTAGGAGGTAAGCATTCTGTGTTAAACTAATCTGTTGTACCAGCCCTTCTACCGGAGGCTGCCTCCTCGGAAATCTCCCCAGGACCTGTATGGGCTATGTCAATGGGATTCCCCTAAATTCTAGCTGCCAGTGAGCGACCTGGTAGCGGACCCCCAGGAGAATACGTGTGAGGCTAGAGTGTCCGTTTCCCTGACCAGTTGTTTTGGCCTGGCTGCCTCTCTTGTCTCAATGAGGTCTTCTCTTATGGTTCCAGTAACATTACCTCCCTTTGTCCTTCCTGGCCCAGCAGCCTCACTGTTGATAATCTGAGGTGTACTCTACTCTGTCCTATAGGGTCGCTATGAGTCAGAATTGGCTAGACAGCAACAAGCCCTGGTTTCCCTAAGAGGGCAGTGGTGATTCAGTGGTGGAATTCTCGCTTCCATGTGGGAGACCTGGGTGGATTCCCCAAAAATGTACCTCATGCTCAGCCACCACCCATCCGTCAGTGGCGGGTTGTGTGTAGCTGTGATGATGCTGAACAGATTTCAGTGAAGCTTCTGGTCTGAGATAGACCAGGAAGAAAGCTCTGCGACCTACTTCTGAAATTCAGGCAGTGAAAACCCTGTGGATCAGAATGTCCTGTCTCCAGCCGATCCTGGTGATGGGGAGGACCCAGCAGTGTTTTGTTCTGTTGTATATGGGGGGGGTCTCCATGAGTCAGGGGCCACCTCAGTAGCAGACAGCAACAACAACAAGAATTTGCGTAATACACATTATGATTTTACAGAGCACCTATTGTGTTCTAGGCATACGTCACACACTTTTACATACTTTATTCCATTTAATCCTCAGAACAATCTTGTGAAGTAGATATTATATTATGATTCATTTATAAAAGACATTGAAGGTCAGAGTAATTAAGTAATTTGTCCCAGTTCATGTAATAAGTAGGCCGTGAAGTGGAGCTTTGAAACCAGAGTGGAATTATATTTTTATTAAAAAAAAATACAGTGTAAGTTTATTTATGTATAATGTATATATGTTTATCTATATAGTGTATGTATGTATGCACACAAATGCACACACATACATATATGTACATACTATATACACATGTAGACTCAGACATATCTTTATATGCTATGTACAGTACCTAATGCATAATATTTATATTTATAGAATGCTTGTGCCTGGCACTTCACAGGTGCTCAATAAACCACTGCTGCTTCATTTCACTGCTGATCCCAAGTCCACTGCTCTTTCTACTATACCATACTGCCTTCCTTCTTGTATGTAAAGGAGTAAAATAAACTTTCTGGAAACTCTGTGAGTATTGACTAGAGAGGAGAAGGATGTAATTTACCCCGACTGCCCAGCCTTTTCCTCTTCCCTAAGATAATACAAACATAAAGTTAACAGCATATTAGGATAGGAAATTTGGATTTCCCAAGCTTACTAAGTTATTATCTTGAAAATCCATGGAGGGCCATGAGTGCTGAGTGGACACACTCCAGATAATGAGATCAAAGGTTATCAGGAGACTAGCCAGACGCCCCACTAAAAAGCTCTGCCTGTTTTAAAAGTACCTGATGGATGATGTGAGAGCTTCCACCGGAATGCTTTTGAATGTTCTGCACAGATGTCATAAATGTTAGAAATTGTATCAATGGGTCAAATGGCTCTGGGACAACAAAACTTTGTTAAAGCACCATTCACTTCAAACATAATCTGATCTTATACAAACGTAATTAGGAATTCGATAAAACCGTTTCTAGACGCCATTATAAAATGTAACCATAGCACTGTTATGCCAGTCATCCACACAGAATTTGAAAAGATCTTTTGAGTTAAGGAGCTGTTTATCTGAAGTATTATTCTACTGTAGTGATTCCTGAAGGGTCCAGGTGAGTTGCAGATGTAATACAGCTATTAAGTGGCAGAGATTTAAGTAAAGGTCCTTCTAACTCCAAAACCCATGTGCTTTCTTCTGCATCCTACCGCCTCCAACTTCAGATGTGCATAGGTTTTTATTGTTTTTAATTCTGTAAGAGTGACTTGCTCCTAATCTGTAAGTTTTGCGGTTGAACATCAGGTAGTATTTATTAGCCAAAGATTATAAATTTCACCATTGATTAACCACTCTTATCCTTCCCCTTAGCACTGATATTTACTTATTTATCTTTCTAAAGTTTGCCTTCTTTAGTTTAGAGGCAAGGTCTCCTAGCTTCTTTTCACTCCCTTTGCTATATTAGGTTTTTTCCTTTAATAAGCAGGAAGAAATGAAACATAATTAAATTTTGTTTTCTAGCTTCTGAGTTACCTCATTGAAAAATTTCTTCAGATCTTCATTTTACTTTCTTTCCCCTTTCTTGACTAAATGTGTTTATTTGAACATCAGGAATAGTAATAATATAGCAGTGAAACTTTATTCTTTGACTTCTGACATTGTCTTTTTTTTTTGCATAATGAATTTTTTTATTATAATGATATACACACAAGACATATAGCATTTCATCAATTTCTACATGCACAATTCAGTGACATTGATTACATTCTTCAAATCGGGCAATCACGGTATCTTTTCCCACTGCCATTAATATACATTCAATGCTGATACTGTTTTAATTGGCCTTATTCTTTTTTTTTAGTAGCTCAGTTTTACTTTCTGCAGTAACAAACATTTAAGCACCAAAGAGATCAAGTGCCCTCCAAGTGCCCAAGTTCAGCACAGACAAGAAATTACTCCCCCCGCAACCTAAAGTGGCAACTACGCCAGGAATCAATGCCCAGGTAAGGATGCACTGTTTAGGAGGGGACAGAGACTTAGGCCTCAGCCCCATTTTCCCATCCATCTGAGGCTTAAGAAAAAAGAGATACACAAAGCGTTGTACGGTCCGCACCAACAGGGAAAGCTGGTCGAGACAGGAGATGATGAAGTCCGCAGTAGGCCGGGGTATTCTGCAGTCAATCGGGCAGTCAGGGCGCTGCCGGTCACTGCGAGCTGCTTCCGAACTGGCCCTCACCGTTGGGCATATGAGGTCAGGAACCGCTGGGCGATCTCTGCCTCCAGGGGGGACGGGAAAGGCACGGTGAAGGTGCCGGAAGTGGAACAGTCGCCTTCTTGGTCCTCTGGCTGCGGGCGCTGCGTCTCCACCAGGCCCTGGGGCCCGCGGCGCCTGCGGAATCTGGGACACACCGCCAACTCTGCCGGCGCCCGCCTGGCCTGCAACACCAGGGTCACCTGGGCCACCAGGCGCGTCCTGGCCGCTGGCACCACCTGCCGCCTGGTCTGCGCCGCCTGCACCTGCGCCGCTGTCTTCGGCCGTCACGGCTTCGGCTGCTCTGCCTGCGCCCTCGCCCTCGGAGCCCAGCCGGAGGCCGCCCACCCTTCGTCGGCCTCTGGGAAACTGAGGCGCCCGCCAGGGTCCGCCCCTAAGCGCGATGGGACCCGGTGAATTGGCCTTATTCTGAATCCAGAGTCAGCGTGTCCAATATCTTTTTGTTCCATATAGTTATTATTGACACCATTTTTCGTCTTTAACCATAGCACTAGGCTGCATGGCTACAGAAACCCCTGTTTTTTCTGGGAATATGGGCTGAATTTAAGTGTGTATCCAAAAAAAAAAAACCAATAATTTAACTAAATTTCTGGTCCCATAGCATAGTGTTTTTTTTTTTTTTTTTTAGCATAGTGTGTAAGAGTCAACGAGATGTTCTTCTATTCCCTTCTCAATTCCCCTCAGGAGGGGAGTCTCTGGCCTCCAGGCTAGAGCCTCCCTGACCACCTCACCTCTGACTGTAAGCACTGGTAGAATTATGTAATAGTTGTGAAAGCTGTGTGAATTTGTGGACTAACTGGTCATTTGTCATAAACTGGATATAAATGGGGCCCTTAGAGTCCAGGGGAAAAGCATTTCGTCCTGTGAACCATGGCACATATGCTAGTTTAGGATTACTTACAAATGGGAATATTGGATCATTTCTTTTTCAGAGAACCTGGGCCTTCTGCTCGGTTCCAGGTAGGCTGTCTTATCACTGTGAGGGATAAGTGTATTTGATGATTTTTAAGAGGTAACCTCATCATCTTATAATGGGGAAAGTGCAACGTTTTCTTAGATATATTACATGCTGTTATTTTAGGGGAAACCCTGGTGGCATAGTGGTTAAGTGCCACAGCTGCTAACTGTAAGGGTCGGCAGTTCAAATCCACCAGGTGCTCCTTGGAAACTCTATGGGGATGTTCTGCTCTGTCCTATAGGGTCGCTATGAGTTGGAATCGACTCGATGGCACTGGGGTTGGTATTATTTTAGAATATTATGTTATGCATTCTTTCTATTTTAGGATAATTTATCTCTTTTTCAGAGATGCTGTCTTTCCTTGAGATATTTAGTTCATTTTTGCAAAGTCAGAGAGTACTTCTGAACCATGATTTTTATTAGAAACACCAACCATTTGATCATATCTCTAAAGGGTATGGAAGAAAAAGGAATTTCATCCAGAGAGAAGTACACTATATAAAATAAGTAGCTCATTCTTAGAAAACTTTCATGTTAGGGGTGTAAACAATTAGCCAAATACTAGTGTCTCAGAGATTAAAAGGAATTAACTGGTACAAAAAGAATTCAGATTCGGGCATGTAAGAATTTTACTTACAGTGAAACTCACGCCAGTAATTCCTGATACTTAAATCATTAGATGCTATTTCTCTTCAACGGAGCGGCATAGTTTAATAGTTAAGTACGTAGACTCAGGGTGAGCCCTGGTGTTTCAGTGGTTAAAGCGCTCAGCTGCTCACTGAAAGGTCAGCCGTTCGAAACCACTAGCTGCTCTGCAGGAGAAAGATGTGGCGGTCTGCTACCGCAAAGATTTAAACCCAGTGCCGTCCTTGGAAATTCTGTGGGCAGTTCTACTCTGTCCCTTCAGGTCGCTATGGGTCGGAATCATGGGTTTGGTTTTTTGGTTAGGTCGACTCAAGGCTGGATCTCCTGGGTTTGAATCTCAGCTGTGCCACCTGGGAGTTGTGTGTGCTTGGGTAAGTTACTTATCTTTCCCATGAATCAGCTTTCTCATATTTAAATTGGAAGTAGTAAAATTACCCACCTCATAAGAATATTATGAAGATTAAATCAGTCATTCACTTAGAACAATATGTTACACAAAATGTTACGTGTTTGTTAGGTGAATACCATGTTATCAACCTATTTACAATGTCTGTAGGTCTATTATGTTCAATGACACTGTAATACAGGATCATCCCTGCCTCTAAGGGATGTCCAGTCAGGAACTATGCACGCCATTCAGTCTGGGAAAGCGGAAGACGCATATATGCACTCAGAGATGGCGATGCTGTAAAATTTGCAAGTTACATTTTATCTTAATTAGTAATTTTCAAACGGCTACTTTTTATTAACACCTTAAGGGTATATAGGTTGCTCATGAGAGTTTTCTTGTGTACCTCACAGGGCACGATAGAGTATTAGATGAAAAGGTAGGGGCCAGTTAATACTTGGGTTTTAAAGCTAATTAAAATTTACTTGAGTAAGTACCAAAGTGCTTTCATTCTGTCTTATAATATAGAGTAAATACTGCCCTTAGCATATAGACATGGCCTTTCAGTTTCAAATGTCTCAATTTGCTGAACTACTCCCACTACATTTCAAGTTAGAGGGGTCTTTACTGAAAACTAAAACAAAAATATTATGCTTACACCATCTAGAAATAGCATAAAGTGGAAGCAATTTATTCATGAGTCACATGTAAATAATCTATATTTATCGAATACTATCTTAAGAATTATAATTCTACCAAGCTTCAATATGAGCAATTGCATATTCACTTAACGGCATTACAAACTAAAGGAGAAAAATCTCAGGATTATTTTAAAAGGTTAAAAAAAAGTAATTTACTCTTCAGACTCACATTTAAATATCCTCCATTTATAGAATATTATCTTAATTTTAATTCTATCAGGTTTCCATTACAGTAATGTTATAATCAATTAATGGCAATGAAACTAAAAAGATAGAAAGCACAAAATTTATTTAGAAGAGAAACAAACGAATTTTGCTCTGATTCTTAATCTTCAGAAGTAGACTCTCCGGAGGACTGGAGCAACCCTGAAAGTGACTCACTTCTGCTTTCAGGATGTGAGGACAGGGGAAGAGAGAGAGTTTGTTGTAGAGACATTTCTTCCTGCTAATGGAGGTATGTTAGGCCAGGGACATAGCTTGATAACAAGTATTCTTGGGTATATCTGTACTCACTTTCCATACAATGGGGAGGAAGAAGAAATCGTCTTTTAACTACCTGTCATTGAGTTTTCCCTTGGCCAATAGAATTTTCAACCAATTACTGTGTGTTTTCTTCCTCATGGGAAGTCATCTGACTTTGATAAGAACAAATGCTTCTTTCTGATTTTTCTGCAAGAATTTTTTGCTTGTTTTCTCTAGGTATCCAGCTGTTCACTTCATGGTTGATCGTTTGATCTGCTTTGAATATTTTCTTCTCTATTGTTCAGTGATGTATTCTCTATTAAGTGAATATTCTGGTATATTGTTCTTCCTTTTCTCAGTAAAAGTCTGAAATGATTTTACGTTTTTGGTGAAGATTTGGACTCTCACTTTCAAACTGCATTTTCTGACTTCAATAAAGTCAGTTTTAAAATTAAAAACTTTTTAATTTGGAGAATTTTGATTTGATCTGTAAATTCCTTATGTGTAAAAGAAACATGCTGGAAAAGGTGAAAATTGTAGAAGGAAACAATTTCAGTGGAATGTTGAATTTTCGAGGGAAAACTTTGGCATTTATAAAGCGTTTCAAAACGAGTTTTACTTTTTAATGAAGACTTACTACGTAACCATAGCTAAAGACATTTTCTTGAAAGTAAAAAAAAACAAAGCTTGAATAATTTTCCCAAAGTTTTCTGATGTAAATGTTAATTTTGGATATTAATATCACAGTGCAAGTTAAATCCGTGACTCATTTTTACTTGCATGTGAGTTTCCTCTACTGGTATTTGTGATATGAAATACATCTGCCCTTGGAACATTGTCACAAAGTCACCAACATAAGTCAACAGTCTTCCCTTCCTATTTTGCAAAGCAGTTGATTCTTAGGAATCAATCTCAAGTTACTTAAATTTGTATGCCTTTGTGGGATAACTCTGTTTAGGGTCACCATGGGTCGGAATTGACTCAACAGCAACAGGTTTTTTTTTTTTAAAGAGGGCGAGTATGTATTTGGGGAAATGCATTAATATCTTTGTTATTGATCTTACTGTTGATAGTGACAATCTCATTGCTTTATCTGCTATGGAAACCCAGATATTATAGCTTGTTAGAGCTTGGAATTGTCCGAAGCTTAACTTTATCAAATTAATGAAAGATAGTAACAATAAAACACTCTTGTAAAAAGTTTCTTTATTTTAGTATATTTCATTGTAGGAAAGAAAAATTTAAAAAGCATTTTTCAAAAGTCTGTGATACACATCACCTAAATAAATCCTTCTATTCAAGATCTGTATATAAAGCATATGTATTTATGTACAGGCAGAACCATTGTTTATGCCTGTGTATACATTATCCTTACCTCTTTTCATTATGGGATAGAATGCAAAGCTAGGAAATCCTCTCCAAGGGGATAATTTTTTAACATATTTCAGTCAATTTTAGGAAAGCAAACCACAAAACTTGATTAAGTTACTGACTTTATTTGATTTTGTTTATTTTTAATGAATTCTTTTGTGATTTTTGTCTGGATAAAATTCAGGCTCAATACGGTACCTTTTGGAACACACCCATCAGCAAATTGCAAACTTCTGTAACTTCCACCATTTTGGGATTATCATTCTTTTGTTAAAATTTTTACAAAATCCTCCTAAAAATCAAGAAAATATCAATTAACAGGACTCCATATAACTTTTGTACTTATATTTCTTAGTGTAAATAGACTTGAGAACAAATAGATTCCCAATGTAAACCCAAGTATTTTTGTTTTTTATTCCACTATTTTTTAGTTCCTGGAATAAAGTATACGAGTAGAAGAATAAACACTAGGCTTTTGTAAAACCATAGCAATGGGTGGGCTTTTAGTTCTTGTCATGGTCAGCATCATCATAAGCATCTACTGCTGAACAGTGTTTTATACTCACCCTGTGCTTCCATGTACAAGATCTGGTTTGAGGATCAAATGAGATAGTACATGATTTGCGATTGCAACAGTGCCTAGCACTGGCAGTTGTCAACTTTGTGTCTTGTTGTTAGGTGCTGTCAAGTTGGCGCCAACTCATAGTAACACTGTGCATGTACAACAGAACAAAATGCTGCCTGGTCCTGCATCATCCTCACAATCGTTGCTATGTTTGAGCCCATTGTTGCAGCCACCGTGTCAGTCCATCTCGTTGAGGGTCTTCCTCTTTTTCACTGACCTTCTACTGTGCCAGGCATGATGTCCTTCTCCAGGGACTGGTTTCCTGATAACATGTCCAAACTTTGTGGCTGGGGCAATGCAATTTCCTCTCCCTGGGAACTTCCGTCTCTGATTTTTGATGTCTTTGCTTGTCCAAATTAGTACTTGTTTTAAAGGCAGAAAGAATAGAAAATCTCTTTTATATTAATCAAGTCATTAGATGCTATTAATCCTTTGATATTCTTCAATTTGGATATACCTAAATTATCCATAGGGATAATTTAGGTGGATTCCTTAAAAAAATTAGAGCAAGTTCCAAACGTTTTTATTAGTCTGTAAAGTTTTATTCATTTATTCATTCAATTCACATGCTTTTCCTTCAGCAACCTATTATGCCTAATTTAACACTTCGCTTCTCACTAGGTTAAGAGTACATAAGTTTAGCATCCATCCAGCCATCCATCTGTCTGTCCATCCATTCACCCACCCCTTCATTCATTCTTTCATTCATCATATACCTTTTGTGCATATACCATTCTGCCAATCTCTGGTAGGTGATATTGACACAGATTAAACCAGTAAACTCTCAAATAAATGTATGCATAAAAAAAGTGAGATGATTTTGAACATACACTTTCTCATTTTTCATCATTGAAAATGATCTCATCTATACTGATATTTCTACCTTCACTTTGTTATCTATAAAGTATCAGTAAGAAATGATGGTGTAGAAATGGAATACCATGAAAACAGCACTACTTGACCTAGGTTCTGGTTTCACCTTTGGCACTAATTAGTAGTAAGATGTGAACAAGATATTAAAATTTTAGTCTTAGCGTTCTCAATTGCAAAAGTAGGCTGTTGGCTGAAATCTCTCCCAGAACTAATATTCAATTTGTTATTCTAAGGATATCTTTATCTCAATTTTCACATGTCATCTGCATGATGAAATTATAATTCTACTACATTTCTTTAGAGCCATAAACCAATAGGCCTACAAGCATCCTAAAGCCACGTTCCTAAGTTCCTCCATCTTTGTATTTCCAGAATACTCAGTTCATGTTTTGTTGAATGTTGACTGTATTTTTGAATTTGTGATAGCAAATATTCTCACAAGTGTTTTGATTATATTTCCTGGAATGTCCAATTAAAATAGTAGGCTAGACATGTCTGGATGAGCACATTGAAAGGAACACCAAGTATCTTTACAAAAGTTTAACCTTCAGGAACAAGCACTGCATCTAGTTCGATTTTTTCATGTGAGGAACAACTGTCACCGTCTTTAATTTTACTTGTGTCCAACAGATGGCACCAGGGCCTCAAATAAAGCACCAGTCTGGAAAAAACAAGGATATATAAGATAATGTACACTTATTTAACACTAAGCAGATGTCGTGAAAATACAACAAAATATTACACAAATGTTAAGGCTTTTACAGTCAAATCCAAAATAAAATAGTTGAAGAAGTGGTTACTTTTTCAAACGGATTCTGTAAATCTTATGTTTGTAATTCATTGGAGTTACTCTGGAAAAGTGAAGAATAGATAGAAAGAACAAACACAAACACAGCAGAAAACACTCCTCCAACGTCCAGACACGCTCCAACATTCCTTTTGTTTGTAACTTCCCTGCAAAATTCCTGGAAAATAATCGCAAGAAGGAATAAAGATAATTCCATTTCTCCTTTTCCTACATTATCCCTTGTCTTTGTTGCACTTTAGTATTTTACCAGTTGTTTACAACCATTGAAGAGGCATGCACTGAGTAAGGCTGAAAACTAGAGAAGTAAAACCCAGAAAAAAAAAAGTCAAACCAATGCTTCCGAAATGTAACTCAAGAAAATTAATGTTGTTCAAAGTTTTATTGGCATTGAAAGCCTTGATTCATAATCATAACATCCTCCCTCCTGAATATTATTATGTTCCTTTTCCCAATGGAGCGATCGACAGTTTTCCTTTTCTTTTACAATCTGAAAAGAACGTTTACTCATATTTTTTTGAAATGTCATTTGTTTTCCTTTGATGTTTTTATCCCTTAACTATCTTCTTTTAAAAAATTATTTTTATGTGAAACCAGAATATCTTAGATGTAACTATTTCCAACTTTTAAACATGATACATTCTTCATTTATTAAATCAGCTTTTCAAGTTGAATGGATATTATAAGCTGATTAAAATGAATATCTCGTATTAAAAAAACAGAATTTTCAAATGTATGAAGAGTGGTGTGCTAGTATTATATTACCATATTATTGTAGTTATTCTCACCTTATTCGATTAGATCAAATTAATGATTTGGGAGAAACACATAAACATCACTTAAAAAAAAAATTGTCCTTAAATCCACCTTAAATTCAGCATACTGTGGAAGAAAAGGCCTGGCAATTTGTTTCCATTAAGACTACAGCCAAGAAAACTCTGTGGATCACTTCAATTCTGTAACACATGGGGTTGCCATGAGTTGGAATTGATTTGACAGCAACCAAGAACAATAACATTTAAGATATTTAACAAATATTCTGAGAAGCTATTTAAACAGGTAGCTTTTAACATTCTATCATGCTTTCAGTGAAATAAAGTGATTATTAAGGATTAACCTGTAAAAACATTAGAATGGAAATGAAAAAAATTTGCTGATTTTCCATCCCTTAATTTAATAATAGTGTTCTCTTCTCAAACGTGTAGCCTATGGTGACTTTGCTAACATTTCTGAGAAATCACTCTTTCTTCTCACCACTCTGGCTCAGTGTAACTCATCTACTTCCACGTTCCTGTGTGGTGTCATCATCCTGAATAAATAAAGAACAGAGGAGAGAAAAATCAAGAATGAGTGCCTTCGGGGAGGACAAATCTTATATTGAAAATTAAATCAAAATAGGCTGTAATTCAATGTAGCCATCAATGTGCACCATGCAGTTACAGACTTTAGATTTCTTTATTTTGTAGTCACTCAAAGAAGAATTTACTAGTAATAGGTGGTTTAAAGCAGTTTGGTCTCTATTCTGATATCATGTTTTTTGTTGGACTCACCCATATAGTCATTGAGGCTTTATATTTTTCTTTGAGATCTTATGTTTTTCTGCTCATTTGCCTTCAGCTCTGATTTGTTATGAAAATTGACACACATCGTGGGTCCAGTGCTTTAAAGAATCAAGGTGACGCTAACAGAGAAAGGACTTTTCTATACTCTGCCTTACAGTTTCCCATGTGTGTTCAATGGTAATGTGTGCGTGGAGACTTAAGCGTATTTGTGACATTCAAGCCAATACCTTGTTCACATCCTACTACTAATTAGTGCCAAAGAAGTATAGCGGTTACAGAAGGAAGTGGGGTGGCTAGGAGAAGCTGTAAGTAGCATCCCTAAGTGTGGGCAGAGCCTATACGAATTTCCTGGCTAAATAAAATTCTGGTAATTGGAATATGTTTTCAAACTGTTTTAAAAGTTATTTTACATTGCTTCAGGGAGTAAATTCTTTATTAACCTTCTCTAGAGAGAGAGAGACAGAAGAGAGAGAGAACCTAGAAAACATCCACCTCTCATTCCACCTCTTCATATGTTTTAAAAATTCTTTTTCTTTATTCCACCATCACTGATCTATTACGACACAGTAATATGGATTTTATGATTTTACAAACAATGTGTTAACAATGTGAACTGAAATTATTTTTCCATTTCTAGACGGCAGTGGGTTATTTTACAAATGGAACTAGAGAACTAATTATTTCAATACAGAAAGCTATCTTAAAATAATAATAGGAATAATAAGCTTACCATCTGGAGTGTGCTACGTTTGCACTAAAATCTTGGGCAATCAGTATAAATCTGGCTGTTTAAAAGGATCTTTGCTTAGAGGCGCATCACATCAAACAGGGGCTGTTTTATAGTCTACCTTGTATTTCACCGCTTGTGAACTCTGTGAGCAAACAGAATTTGTTCACAGGGTGAAACATATTTATGGTCCTGAATAAACTGCTCAGATTCAAAAACTATTTGTGTGACAGTGCTAGACACAGGAATTCTGAAGCCAAATGGGATGTTTGTAGTCTACATTTGCATGTCAATGCCCAGACTCCCCTTTAGGAATACTGCTGCTTCATGACAATGATGTTGTCTGAGGGAAAAGAAAACCCATAAAAGTTTGGACTCACTTTTCAATGCCCTCTATTCTTTTTTGTGCTTTGGTAAACTGTGAAACAGGGTCACCAAGTTCCATTCTTCATAGTTTTATTATGTTTTAAATGAAGCAATTGAACCTGCACAGAACCCAGGCAGACAGACAGCACAACGCCACAGCTTCTTTGGTGAGTGGATGTTCTTATATGTTTCATGGGCTTAGGGCAGGTATGACTGTTTCAGAGTTTAAAGAACCAAGAGGAACCAAAAACTTTAAGCAAAATACTTAGAATCTTTTTGCCTGGAGAAAAAGTATAAATTGAAGGCTCTGTTGGCTATTGAGATGCCAATCTAAGAATGCAATAGTTATTTGAAAACTAAGCTATGGATTCTGAGGGAAATTTTATATAGGCGACATCATTTTCTCCCTGGCTGTGACAGCTGATGACTGTCAGTCCTTATTGCAAGGATTCCTTGTCACACAGAGTCCTTGTCACACAGAGCCTCTTCAGAGTTTTGTTAAAGTTTTATTTGGAGCAAGTTTTGTGTTTATTTTTTGTCTGACAATCTTTTTGTCTTCTTGAGGAAAATTTTAGTCAAAAGTGTTACCTTTTATTTTAGAACGTAGTAGATAAGTAATGCATTTAGTTCATTGCATGCAAAATTCTAAAACAACAAAAAAGAAAAAGACCATATTTTCATATTACCTTCACCTACTACTGCACATTTAAAAACATCTTTGTGAATGGAATATGACTGCAGATGTCAGCTTTAGCAGTATTATTTCTTTTTCACGGTTTTATTTGTGATATATTTTCCACACAACTACGGTGTATTGTGTTCGTAAAAATTCTTTTTCAACCCTGCTCCACTTTAAGTCCTCATATTGTTTTGCTATTGGATTTTCTCATTAATCTCCTCCTTCTACGTGTCCAGGCATAATTCTCCTTTATGTTCTTTACAGCTATCTCAGGAATGACTTATATCCCTTAAAATTGTCTTTTTATAGGTAGTGCTGTGCTAACAACGTTTCAGTTGCTTTGTCCAGAGCTCTGAACAGTTTCCTGGCCCTCCTACTACCTATCTTGTTACTTCTTCTCAGCCTCAAAAGAAAAAAACAAATATCTACCTGATAAAAGAAAATATTCTGATCTTCAGGAGCATTTTTTTTTTTTTAATTTTTATTGTGCTTTAAGTGAAAGTTTACAAATCAAGTCGGACTCTCATACAGAAGTTTATAAACGCCTTGCTATATACTCCTAATTGTTCTCCCCCTAATGAGGCAGCACATTCCTTCCCACCCCTATTTCTTTTCCAGTACATTCGCCCAGCTTCTGACCCTCTCTACCCTCTCATTGCCTCTTTAGACAGGAGATGGCAATATAGTCTCATGTGTCTACTTGATCCAAGAAGCTCATTCTTCACCAGTATCATTGTCTATCCCCTACTCTAGTCCAATCCCAGTCTAAAGAGTTAGCTTTAGGAATGGTTCTTGTCTTGGGCTAACAGAAGGTCTGGGGACCATGACCTCCAGGGTCATTTTAGTTTCAGTCAGACCATTAAGTCTGGTCTTTTTATGAGAATTTGGGGTAAAAAAAAAAAAAAAGATTTTTTTTTTTTTTTTTTTTAATCCCACTGATCTCCTGCTCCCTCGGGGATTCTTTGTTGTGTTCCCTGTCAGGACAGTCATTGGATGTAGCCGGGCACTATCTAGTTCTTAAGGTCTCAGGCTGATGTAGTCTCTGGTTTATGTGGCCCTTTCTGTCTCCTGGGCTCATAATTATGTTGTCTTTGGTGTTCTTTATTCTTCTTTGTTCCAGGTAGGTTGAGACCAATTGATGCATCTTAGATGGCCACTTGCTAGCGTTTAAGACCACAGACACCACTCTTCAAAGTGGGATGCAGAATGTTTTCTTAATAGATTTCACTATGCCAGTTGACTTAGATGTCCCCTGAAACCATGGTCACTGAGCCCCTGCCCCTGCTATGCTGGCCTTCAAAGCCTTCAGTTTATTCAGGAAACTTCTTTGCATTTGGTTTAATCCAGTTGTGCTGACCTCTCCTGTAATGTGTGTTGTTTTTCCCTTCACCTAAAATAGTTTTTACCTACTATCTAATTAGTGAAAACCCCTTTTCCTCCCTCCCCCTTCTTGTAACCATCAAAGAATATTCTCTTCTCTGTTTAAACTATTTCTCGAGTCCTTCTAATAGCGGTCTTATACAATATTTGTCCTTTTACAACTGACTTCACTCGCGTAATGCCTTCCAGATTCCTTCATATTATGAAATGTTTCACAGATTCATCGTTTTTTATTGATGCGTAATACTCCGTTGAGTGAATATACCATTATTTATTTATCCATTCCTCCCTTGATGGTTACCTTGGTGCTTCCAAATTTTTGCTGTTGTAAACAGTGCCGCAGTGAACATGGGTGTGCATATATCTGTTGGTGTAAAGGCTCTTATTTCTCTAGGATATATTCCAAGGAGTGGGATTGCTGGATCGTACAGTAGTTCTATTTCTAGTTTTTTAAGGAAGTGCCAAATCAATTTCCAAAGTGGTTGTACCATTTTACATTCTCACCAGCAGTGTATAAGTGTTCCAGTCTCACAACCTCTCCAACATTTATTATTCTGTGTTTTTTGGATTGATGCCAGCCTTGTTGGAGTGAGATAGAATCTCACTGTAGTTTTGATTTGCATTTCTCTAATGGCTAATGATGGTGAGTATTTCCTCAAGTATCTGTTAGCCACGTGAATGTCTTCTTTAGTGAAGTGTCTGTTCATACCCTTTGCCCATTTTTTAATTGGGTTATTTGTCTTTTTGTTGTTGAGTTTTTGAAGTATCATGTAGATTTTAGAGATCAGACACTGATTGGAAATGTCATGGCTAAAAACTTTTTCCCAGTCTGTAGGTAGTCTTTTTACTCTTTTGGTGAAGTCTTTGGATGAACATAGGTGTTTGATTTTTTAGGAGATCCCAGTTATCTAGTTTCTCTTCTGCATTGTTAGTAATGTTTTGCATACAGTTTATGCCATGTATTAGGGCTCCTAGTGTTGTCCCTAGTTTTTCTTCCATGATCTTTATCATTTTAGGTTTTATATTTAGGTCTTTGATCCATTTTGAGTTAGTTTTTGTGCATGGTGTGAGGTACGGGTCTTGTTTTATCTTTTTGCAGATGGATATCCAGTTATGCCTTCACCATTTCTTAAAGAGACTGTCTTTTCCCCATTTAACTGACTTCAGGCCTTTGTCAAATATCAGCTTCTCATATGTGGATGGATTTATGTCTGGATTCTCAATTCTGTTCCATTGGTCTATGTATCTGTTGTTGTACCAGTATCAGGCTGTTTTGACTACTGTGGCGGTATAATAGGTTCTAAAATCAGATAGAGTGAGGCCTCCCACTTTGCTCTTCTTTTTCAGTAATGCTTTACTTATCCAGGGCCTCTTTTCCTTCCATATGAAGTTGGTAAATTGTTTCTCGATCTCATTAAAAAATGTCATTGGAATTTGGATGAGAATTGCATTGTATGTATAGATGGCTTTTGGTAGAATAGACATTTTTACAATGTTAAGCCTTCCTATCCATGAGCAAGGTATGTTTTTTCACTTACGTAGGTCTCTTTTGGTTTCTTGCAGAAGTGTTTTGTAGTTTTCTTTGTATAAGCCTTTTACATCTCTGGTAAGGTTTATTCCGAAGTATTTTATCTTCCTGAGGGCTACTGTAAATGGTATTGATTTGCTGATTTCCTCTTTAATGTTCTTTTTGTTGGTGTAGAGGAATCCAGCGGATTTTGTATGTTTATCTTGTATCCCGATCCTCTGCTGAAGTCTTAGTTTCGGTAGTTTTCTTGAGGATTCTTTAGGGTTTTCTGTGTATAAAATCATGTCATCTGCAAATAGAGATACTTTTACTTCTTCCTTATCAACCTGGATGCCCTTTATTTCTTTATCTAGCCTAACTGCTCTGGCTAGGACCTTCAGCACAATGTTGAATAAGAGTGCTGTAAAAGGGCATCCTTGTCTGGTTCCTGATCTCAAAGGGAATGCTTTCAGACTTTTTCCATTTAGGATGATATTGGCTGTTGGCTTTGTATAAATGCTCTTCATTATGTTGAGGAATTGTCCTTCTATTCCTATTTTGCTGAGAGTCGGTAATTTTCTTTTTTTTGTAGTGTCTTTACCTGGTTTTGGTATCAGGGATATGCTGGCTTCATAAAATGAGTTTGGGAGTATTCCATCCTTTCCTGTGCTCTGAAATACCTTTAGCTGTAGTGGTGTTAATTCTTCTCTGAAAGTTTGGTAGAACTCTGCAGTGAAGCCGTCCAGACCAGGGCATTTTTTTGTTGGGAGTTTTTTGATTACCTTTTCAATTTCTTCTTTTGTTATGGGCCTGTTTAGTTGTTCTACCTCTTTTTGGACATGTTGTCAGGAGGGATCAGTCCCTGGAGAAGGACATCATGCTTGGCAGAGTACAGGGTCAGCGAAAAAGAGGAAGACCCTCAAGAGGTGGATTGACACAGTGGCTGCAACAATGAGTTCAAGCATAGCAACGATTGTGAGGATGGCTCAGGACTGGGCAGCGTTTTGTTCTGTTGTGCATAGGGTCTCTATGAGTCGGAACCGGCTTGATGGCACCTAACAACAAAAACACCACCTCTGTTTGTGTTAGTTTAGGTAGGTGGTGTGTTTCTAGGAATTTATCCATTTCTTCTAGGTTTTCAAATCTGTTAGAGTACAGTTTTTTGTAGGAATTTGATATGATTCTTTTAATTTCAGTTGGTTCTGTTGTAACATTGCCCATTTCATTTCTTTTTTGAGTTATTGGCTTCCTCTCCTGTTTTTCTTTTGTCAGTTTGGCCAATGGTTTATCAATTTTGTTGATTTTTTCAAAGAACTTGCTTTTGATTTTGTTAACTGTTTCATTTGTTTTTGTGTTTTCTATTTCATTTAGTTCTATTCTAACTCTTATTATTTCCTTTCTTCTAGTGCCTGAAGGTTTCTTTTGTTGCTCTCTTTCTATTTGTTCAAGTTGTAGGGATAAGTCTTTGTTTTTGGCCCTTTCTTCTTTTTGTATGTGTGTGTTTATTGATCTCAGTTGAACCCTGAGCACTTCTTTCACTGTGTCGCAAAGATTCTGATAGGAAGTGTTTTCATTCTCATTGGATTCTATGAATTTCTTTATTCTATCCTTAAATCTTCTATAACCCGGTCTTTTTTGAGCAGGGTATTGTTCAGTTTCCAAGTATTTGATTTCTTTTCCCTTCTTTTTCTGTTGTTGATTTCCACTTTTATGGCCTTATGGGCAGATAAGATGCTTTGTAATATTTCGATGTTTGGGATTCTGCTAAGGCTTGCTTTATGACCTAATATGTGGTGTATTCTAGAGAATGTTCCATGTGCACTAGAAAAGATAGTATACTTGACTGCTGTTGAGTGGAGTGTTCTGTATATGTCAGTAAGGTCAAGTTGTTTGATTGTGGCATTTAGATCTTCCGCGTCTTTTTCGAACTTCTTCCTGGATGTCCTGTCCTTCCCTGAAAGTGATGCATTGAAGTCTGCTACTATAATTGTGGAGCTGTCTATCTAACTTTTCAATGCTGTTAGAGTTTGTTTTATGTATCTTGCAGCCCTGTCATTGGGTGCATAAATATTTAATATGGTTTTATCCTCCTGATATAAAGTCCCTTTAATCAATATATAGTGTCCTTCCTTACCCTTTGTGGTGGATTTAACTGTGAAGTTTATTTTGTCAGAAATTAATATTGCCACTCCTGCTCTTTTTTGATTGTTTGCTTGATATATTTTTTATCCTCCTTTAAATTTTAGTTTGTTTGTGTCTCTAAGTCTAAGGTGTGTCTCTTGTAGGCAGCATATAGACGGATCGTGTTTTTTTATCCATTCTGCCACTCTCTGTCTCTTTAGTGGTACACTTAGTCCATTTACATTCAGCATAATTATGGATAGGTGCCGTCATTTTGATGTCTTTTTTTGTTTGTTGTTGACAGTTTCTTTTTCCCACTTAATTTTTTGTGCTGAGTAGTTTATCTTTATATCTTGTTTTTCCCTCTTTTTTGTTGTCATCGATTTTGTTTCTGCTGAGTCTCTATTTTTTTCTTGTATTTTATTTTGATGAGTAGGATAGCTAGTGTTCTTTGCGGTTACCTTAATATTTACCCCTTTTTTTCTAAGTTTAAACCTAACTTTTATTTCTTTGTATTGCCTTATCTTCCTCTCCATACGAAAGATCTATGACTACATTTCTTAATCCTTCTTTATTGTTTTAATGTTGTCTTCTTTTACATAATAACATGACTGTTACCCTGTTTTGAGCTTTTTTCTTTTTTTTTTTTTAATCTTGCTTTGTTTTTTGATTTCGCTGTCTGAGTTGACTTCTGATTGTTCTGCCCAGTGTTCTAGTCTTGGGTTGATACCTGATATTACTGGTTTATCTAACCAAAGGACTGCCTTTAGTATTTCTTGTAGTTTTGGTTTGGTTTTTAAGAATTCCCTAAACTTCTGTTTATCTGGAAATGTCCTAATTTCACCTTCATATTAAGGGACAGTTTTGATAGATATATGATTCTTGGCAAGCAATTTTTCCCCTTCAATTTTTTAAATAAGTCACCCCATTGCCTTTTTGCCTGCATGGTTTCTGCTGAGTAGTCCGAGTTTATTCTTATTGGCTCCCCCTTGTAAGGTGACTTTTTGTTTATCTGTAGCCACTCTTAAAATTCTCTATCTTTGGTTTTGGCAAGTTTGATTATAATATGGTGACTTTCTTTTAACATCTACCTCATATGGAGTTCATGAGTCTCTTGAATTGATATCTTCTCATCTTTCACGATATCAGGGAGATTTTCCACCAACATATCTTCAACAATTGTCTCTGTGTTTTCTGTTATCCCTCCCTGTTCTGGTACTCCAATCACTCGTAGGTTATTTCTCTTGATAGAGTCCCACATGATTCTTAAAGTTTCTTCATTTTTTTAAATTTTTTTATCTGATTTTTCTTCAAATATATTGGTGCCACTTGCTTTATCTTCAAGGTCCCCAATTCTGCCTTCCACTTGCTCAATTCTGCTCCTCTGACTTTCTATAGAGTTGTCTAATTCTATAATTTTATTGTTAGTCTTCTGAATTACTGATTGGTGTCTGTGGATTCTTGCAGCTTATTAAATTTTTCTTTATGTTCTTGAAGAACCTTTTTACTTTCCTCAACTGTTTTATCTGTGTGTTCCTTGACTTGTTCCGCTTATTGTCTAAACTTCTTCCTTATGTCTTGAAGAGTTTTGGGTATTAATCTTTTGAATTCTGCACCCGGTAATTCCAGGAAGGCAGCTTCATCCAGAAGATACTTTGATTCTCTGTTTTGAGAGCTTATTGAAGTGATCAATGTCTGTTTCTTTATGTGGTTTGATATCGACTGTTTTCTCAGAGCCATCCATAAATTACTGTATTAGTTTTTTTATGTTTACTTACTGTATCCTAGCTTCTTGCTTTGTTTTGTTTTGATATGCCCAAATGCGTTGCTTGAGTGAGCTAACTTGATTATTTTCACCTTTGGGGCTCTGACATCCTGTCCCCAGATGGCTAGAGCAGTTATCAGGTATATGAACTTATGAGTCCATTCACTTTTCTTGTGTGGATTCAGTTCAGGTGTTCAGGTAGCTGGTCATCATGTGTGTGGTACCAGCTCTGTCCTACAGTCTTAGAGGGGTAGGGGTGTTTGGTATAGGTACCAGTATCTGGTTGCAGCAGGGGGTCATGCTCTGAACAAGGCAGGCGGCTGAGAACCATCCCCCAAGTGTCTCTGACGAAAGCGTGTACCTCTTCTCTAGAGCATGTAGGTGGGTAGGTTCTGCAAATGGATCATGGGCACCCAATGCTTTTGGTTGTAAGGACTGGGAGGTACCAGTTATCCTTGGACCCCTGTTGCGGGGGGTGGGTGACCTGAGAGGAACCACCAGTCCTTAGGCCCCTGATGTGGGTAGGTGAGGACCCTGTTTAATAAGTAAAGCTGCGTCAAATATCAAACATCCAGCTATCCACTGCACAGCTTAAACATTTGCAGTCTACCAGCAAGGGCCTATTCTTCTGGAACAGGCCCACACAGGACCATGCACGGCGGAAAGGTATTCAAAGTCCACAGACCCTTTATGCCTGGACAGGTGCCACTTCTGTCCTGAGCTCCCAGGTTAGTGGAGCTGGCAAATTATCTTTCCCCCTACTGTGAATGTTTCCTTCTCCAAGTCTGGGAGCATGGCTCAGGGCACTCAAATAGGCCTATCTCAGGCCTAGGGAAATCAATGCTGCTGAAGCTGACTTGGGGGCAGGGGACATGGTAAAATATACTCAAATACTTAGCTTTTACCAAGATCGCCATTCCTTTCTGGTTCCGAAGGTGTGAGTAGGCTGTGCGGCTGGCTGCTTCTCTCTGAGAAAACTGCTGCCGAATGCTACAACCAGTCCACCGCAGCCGCTTCTGGGAATGGTGCCTGAGGGATCTCAGTGGTTCAGGTCCAGCAGCTCCTCTTCAGGAGCATTTTATTTGGTATCATTTGTTGACAAAGAAATGCCAGGTCTCTGTGGAGAACATCAGTGGCTTCACTAGCCTTGATTTTTTTGCAAAATTTTCTATTTAGGCCCTTCTTTCTTTCTTTCCTTATTTTCTTTTCTGTTATCTCTCCTTTTATAAGCAAAACAAAACAAAAAAACAGTTGCCATGGAGTCATTTTCAACTCATGGTTGTCCCGTGTGTGTCGGAGTAGAGCTGAGCTCCACAGGGTTTTCAGTTGCTGATTTTTCAGAAGAAGACCACCAAGCCTTTCTTCTGTGGCATCTCTGGGTGGAGTCTTGAGCCTCCAACCTTTCAGTTAACAAGCTAAATGTGTTAACTGTTTGTACTACCCAGGAACTCCCCCTTCTCTCCTACCTTCTCCCAAGGAGTGCATACAACCCAGTTCCTTACCTACTAAATTCTCTTCATGTTTTCAACTACTAACTATCTCTATGTAGGTAGTTTACAAAGTGATCATTTTGATCCAAATTCTATTTCAATAGCTAAGTTGTTTATTTGGAATTTCCACTGGTTGTTACACTTATTTCAAACTTGATAAGTATAAAACTAAATACAGCAGTTTTAAAATATGTCCAAAAATTGTTTGACACTCCTATCTTTAAACTCCTTGCCGTCAAGTCGATTCCGACTCATAGCGACCCTGTAGGACAGAGTAGAACTTCTCCATAGGGTTTCCAAAGAGCAGCTGGTGGGTTTGAACTGCCAACCTTTTGGTTAACAGCCAAGCTTTTTCTCTGAAAGGGGGTCTAATTCTCCTCTTCTTAGATGTGTGGTGGACTTGATAATCCTTTGTAATGAATAGAATGCACAGAGGAAACTATGTGTGACTTTGGAGGCTAGATCATAAAAGATTTTGTCACTTCCACTCTCTAGGGGAAGCTTGCCCCCATACTGTGAGGACAGTCAAGCAGCCCTGTGGAGGCGTCCACCTGGAAAGGAACTGAGGCCTCCAACCCACAGCCATCACCAACTTGCCAGCCATGTGTGTGAGCAAGCTTTAGAGTGGATCCTCTAGCTTCAGTGAAGACTTTGTGTGCTAGTCCCAGCTAATATCTGACTGCAATTACATGAGGGATCCTGAATGAGAACCAACAAGCTAAACTGTTCTTGAATTTCTCACTTACAGAACCTGTGTGAGATAATAAATCTGCCGCAAAGTTTTGGTGCAATTGGTTGTGTAGCAACAGATTACTAATAGACCACCCCTCCCACATCTAGTTCTTTTCCTGTATCTTCCTTCCTATACTTATATATTTTCCTATATATATGAAAATTATTTATTTTGAATTTTTATGGCATCTTACTTTGAAGTGGTTTTGGTATTTATTCCTTCTTGGAAATGTTATTGCCATGTTAACCCCATTTAGCTTAGAGGAGCCCTGGTGGGAGAGTGGATTAGCACTCGGCTGTTGGTGGTTTGAACCCAGCAACTGCTCCATGGGAGAAAGGTGTGGCAGTCTGCTTGCATAAGATTACAGCTTTTGGAAACCCAACGGGACAGTTCTACTCTGTCCTATAGGTTTGCTATGAGTCAGTATTGACTTAATAGCAATGAGTATAGTTTTTTTGGTATCACCTCACAGATGGCTGTAGTGTTTGGCCTCTTAACCAGTCTCCCTGATTCTCTTCCTTCACTCTCTATGGCACAGCTATGGGAGATTATTTTCCCTGAAACATATGGATATAATGCATTTCGTCTGCTCAAAACAACTTTAGAGGTTGACCATTTGCGTTAAAGTAAAGCCTGGTTATTTGTTAGCATAGTGTATTAGACACTTGTTAAAAAAGATTCACTTTCTCTTCTCCCTCTTCATGGCAGGAGCATACTGGCCCTTTGATTTTGAACTTGGTCAGGAGACTTGCTTTGACCTCATGGGAGGTCAAGTTTACTTCTCCATCCCTTGACTTTGGTCTTGGCCTTGTGACTTACTTTGGTAATAGAATTTTAGCAGACATGCCACAAACTGAGGCATGAAATGCACTTACATTGTTGGACTGGCTCAATTGTACTTTTTCCTTTCCCGTAAGAGGCACATGAGCTGGTCCCAGGAGGAGGAGAGAAATGTGGAGCATACATGAGCCCAACACAATGTAAGGAGTTACACTAAGCTGGACTTGTTACTTACAGCAGAGTCACCTAGCCAAGACCAGTCTAGATTAGCCAATATCCAGCCAACCCATAGATGTGTGAGTGAGAATAAATCAGTGTTTTAAGCCACTGGGTTTTTGAGGTAGTTTATTATGTGGCAATAGCTTCCTGATGATTAGCCTCTATAACCCTAACTCATCATTTCAAATGTCTCTTTTATTCTTCTCAACATAAACCATTATTCCCTGTCTGGCCTCTGTTGCCTAAACTCACCTTGTCCATTTCCATTGCCCTAAATTTTCTATTTTTTTTCCCACACATCCTTTAAGGCCCTTATTAATGATAACTATTATTTATTAAGTTACTGATAACTTAAGCAGTTGTACTATCTCATTTATGTCAGCCCTATAGAAGCAGCATTATTATTTTCACTTTACAAATGAGAAAGTTGTAAGACTTGCCCACAGTAGGATCAAGAACAGAAGTTGAGTGTAGGCATTTTGAATCCAAAATCAACATGCTTATCTAAGATTCTATATCCCTTTTTCAACTCCAATGCTTTCTCTTTTGACAAATTCTAGTCCATGGATTTTGCTAACTTTTTCCAACTCTAAATTTATTTAAATTCCCAGTCTAATAGTTTTTTGTAAACATATTGAATGATATTCCCTTAGTATTTTGTGGTGAACATAGCACATTGCAATCTTTTATTATATTCAATATTCACAAGCTCTTTTTGAAGAATGTCTGATTATTTTCTCCATGTGGAAAATGAGAGTCAGAGGCTGAATAAAGTGGTCTGGGTCATTTAGCTACATATGGTAAAGCTGCAAGACAACTAAATGTTTTCAATACAAATGTCTCTTAACCTTAGCTTCTTGCTCCTATTCTATGTTACATTTGCCATTAACTCCCTGAAGACAGTGACAACATCTTTGTATCCCCAACTATATGCTTTTGTATAGTGGATCCTTCCCTATTCATAGGACCACAAAAGGTTTAAAAGTACAAGAGGGCTAAGATATCAACCTATCCTTGGACTTTAAAGTTGAACAACTCAGAAACAGACATACCCAAAGACTTAACCAAGATGGCACTATAGTTAGTAAAGAGCCTGGACTGAAATCAGACCCCAGGGCCCACTTCAGGATGCAGTGCTTCTCTTACTTCACTGCGGAGAAATGGAAAATGAATGTATCAACCTCACTGTTACTACCATCTCTTTCTCTCTCTCTTTTTTTTTTTTAATAATATTCTATGGTGGAACCTAAACTCTACATATAATAAAATAGTTAAAATTAGATCCTAACTAGAGTAAGGAAAAATACAAAACAAAACAAAAAAACATGTTATTATGTGTTGAATTGTGTCCCCCAAAAGATATGTTGAAGACTTAACACCTGGTACCTGTGACTATGACCTTGTTTGGAAATAGGGTCTTGGAAGATTGTTATTAGTTAAGATGAAGTCTTACTGGAGTGAGCGGGCCCTAGTCCAATATGACAGTTGTCCTGATACAAAGAGAAGAGACATACAGAGGAAAGACAGCCATGTGAAGAGGCAGATACTTGAGTGATGCATCAACAAGCCAAGGAATGTAAGAATTGCCAGGAACCACCAGAAGTTAAGAAGAGTCAAGGAAAGCTCTTCTCCCAGAGCCTTCAGAGGGAGCGTGGCCCTGCTGACACCTTGATTTCAAACTTCTAGCCTCCAAAACTGTAACAGAATAAATTTCTGTTGTTTTAAACTATCCAGTTTGTAGTACTTTGTGATGTTAGCCCTAGGAAACACATATGATATACCAAAAAGGAAACGGAATCCAGGAATATCAAGGAATCTGACAAAGCAAGCATATTTAGCAAACAGAATCTTTAGTTTTCTATTGACTTACTAAGTGAAAAATTAAAAAATTTTATATGCTTGTGTGAGTGAAAAGTGTAAACCTATTTATGTGGTTAATCTCATTGCACGTAATGTGTTTGTCTCTATTTTCCAGGAGGAAAACCCAACTCAGGCAGCGCAAAGACAAGTCAGAGGTACAAACTTATGTTACTCCATCCATGAAATCAGGCTGTGCAGGTGGTTCTCTGCTCGGCGGTAGGTGTACAATGTGTAAATGACTGGAGTTGGAGTGGAAGCCATCAATAAGGCTACCTCTGTAAAAATGATGACAGGATCTTTTGCTTTATCAAGAGCTCTTTTAAAAGCTAAATCAAAGGAATGCCCACTGGTGGCCTTGTTACCAGTCTCAGCAGAGAAGGAAATGATTAAATTAACTTGAAGAATCAAATCCATTCCCACTTGGTAGAAGGGTCTGAAATTGATCACCATGGCAGCATGTGAAAACTTGCACAGCTGTGGCTGGTGTTGCATTGCATTTGTTTAATGGATAAACAACACTCAGACGCTGATAGTATAGGCCCTCGTTTTTACTCAGTTATGGGTTTAAAACTTAGGCCTCTGAGTTAGATCACACGTTTTCAGCCTCTTTTTTCCTCTATTGCAAAGGTGAAGGTTGAGTTATGTGAGTGTGAAACTCTACAAATAGTCCCATCTGCAGAAAGGCACCACGATGCAGTGGAAGGAGCACTGGAAGGGGAGCTAGACATGGAGGTCCAGAACCAGCTGCACTCTGTAAAGAATTAAGTGGCCCGTGAAGAGTCCTTAGCCTTCCAGAACCTTTTTTTCTCATCAGTACAGAGTTCATTGTAAAGTCCTTCTTGCTTATTTCAGAGTCTGCTGAAGCCCATTGCCTTCGAGTTGATTCCAACTCATAGCAGCCGTATAGCACACAGTAGAACTGCCTCGTAGGGTTTCCTAGGCTAAAATCTTCATGGAAGCAGACTGCCACATCTTTCTCTCACAGAGCAGCTGGTGGGTTTGAACTGCTGAGCTTTCAGTTAGCAGCTGAGCGCTTTAACCACTGCACCACCAGGACTTCTTTATTGCAGAGCAGTGTGGTGAAAATAAAATATAAGAACACTATTTACATGTATGGAAACCCTGGTGGCATAGTGGTTAAGTGCTACAGGTGCTAACCAAAAGGTCGGCAGTTCGAATCTACCAGGTGCCCCTTGGAAACTCTATGGGGTGGTTCTACTCTGTCCTATAGGACCACTATAAGTCGGAATCAACTTGACAGCAACAGGTTTGTTTGTTTTTTTTTAATTTACATTTATATGATTATTGAGTTTTTTGTGTAAACCCAATTTTGTGGTTCACAGAGTCCTTCCTGTCTGTTTTTTTTTTTCCTTCATAAAAATGCAATGAATTAGTGAAGGCAGTAATTTATTTTTTCAATTTCAGAGATAGAAAAGCTCAGAGACTTTAGGTGCTAAAGGCAAGGAACTGAGGATAGAGTCACTGTGTCCAGTGCTCTCTGGTTTAAAGTGCAGATGAAGTCTATGTATGTGAAGGAAGAAGTATTAGGACAAGATGTGTCTAATTTTAAGTATCATATTGACAATCTCAATATTGATCATAACTTTAAGAGTATATAGTGTAATTTTTTCACTTATTCCAAGTTTTGCCTTGAATAAGTTACTGAACTTACTCTTTCGTTTTCCAAATCCATAAAATGGGGATAACTATGTGCAATAAAAGGTTGTGATAATTAAATGTATTAAATCACATAAATGCTTAGAACTCATCCTAGCACGTGGTAAGGATTAAATAAGCATAAATTATTATTGAATTTGTATTCATGTGTAGAGGATGGGTAGTAACCCTGGGAAACTATTGAGAACTGAAGAGTCTCTATCTGGTAGTTTCATGAAATTTCCTTTACATTCCTGGGAGTGTCTCCTATTTGCTATGAAGAAAGCCTGACATAAAGGGTGGCAGTCGTTCACTGGACTAAGCATCCAAACGTTAAGGCCTTGTGTCCGTTTTACCACCATGTTAACCTGGTTATTGTCTATCACAGTGTTGATTTACACATATATAAAATTTGTTGTTGTTAGCTGCCCTCAGGTCCGCCCCCAACTCATGACAACCCCATGTTGAATGGAACTAAATGCTGCCTGGTCGTGCACCATCACCATGATTGACTGGGGATTGCACATTGATCCATAGGGCTTTCACTGACTGATTTTTCAGAAGTAGTCTGTTTTATCCTAGAAGCTCTGCTGAAACTTATTCAGCACCACAGCAACACACAAGCCTCCACTGGCCGATGGGTAGTGGCTGCGCGTGAGGTGGATTGGCCGGGAATCAAACCAGGGTCTACCACATGGAAGGTGAGAATTCTACCACTGAACCATTACTGCCTTATATATAAAATAGTGATTCCTGTGTATGCAATGATTCGGTCACTTACTAAACTAAAATAAACAATACTCAGAATCCCTGACCTCAAGGGTGTCAAAATCTAGTAAAGGAGATAAACCTGTAAAGTGATGATTATAAGAAAATGGTACGTGTGCAAGAACTGAGATGTGTACAGACTGCAGCACTGAAACAGAAGTAGAAGTAATGAATCTTCCTTTTCTGTAAAATGGTGTGGTGACAACTTGAGAGTTGCTTTCTGAGAAAGGTGATCTTTGAATGGGATCTTGAAGAACAAGACAAGAAGGGCTTTATAGACAAAGGAAGTGGCATGTACAATTTGCAAAGACTTAACACATCACCACTTAAAACCTGGTTTTGGAGTTCTGCAGAGATGCATTTATAATGTATTCTTAAAAATTCACCATGCAAATTCAGAAATTAAAAATAAACTGTGGCAATCAGAGGGGTGAAACTGGGGAGTCAAGATGAGACAAAGTTCAAGGTGATTAATGCATTTGTTTTTGAACTGTCTATGGAAGAAAGTGTTCATTGGATTTCTAATATTTTTTTAAAGATATATTTACAGCTATAACAAATAAAAATTATTTAAGTTATATGGCATTCAAGAATTAGAGAAATATTTTTTGCCATATGACAGTTTCCAATCTGATTGAGAAGATAAGACATGTGCACTTAAATACATAAACCACACATGCACACGCATACACGTGGATACAGGCAAGTGTTTATTGAATACCAGCCAATCATTAACGGTAACAAGTGGTTATTGGGGTTTAGAAGAGTCATAATCATCAAAGCCATCTTGAAGAAGATGGGCTCCATATTGGGCATCGAAGGTTATGTGGCATTTCAGTTTTGGTGAAAGGGAAAAGAGAACAAAAGAGAGCATGCACGAAAATACAGAGCTAGAAAAGTGTAATGTGTAAAGTATTTTTGATTTGGTCAAAAACTATGTTTGTATGGGAGTGGTGGAAAAGTCAAGATCATATATAGGTCAGTGGTCTTTAAAAGCTTCACTAGTAATTTAGACACTATCTGGTAAATGATGTGGAATTATGGATGCTTTCTGACTAGGTGAATACATAAACTCATCAATGGTTAGGTCCTTCTTAAAACTTAACACTTGGGTCTATTTAGATATGCATGAGGTACACTATTATAAACAGGTCTTTTAAAAATTCAGCCACTGTTAACTCCAGCAAAATAAAATTAAAAAAAAGCATTATGTATTTAAATTTATTCTGTATTGGTTAATGATTTATACTGTTTTTATTAATGCAATCCAACTTTTATACTTTTTAAGGCACAAAGTCAATGATGTCAGGGTCCACTACGTGTTCTGCAGGTTTTCAGCATAAAAGCTTCTCAGTATAATCAAATGGTAGGTGGTGGAATTGAAATAGACAGTGTACAGGCAACATCACCAGAAGTATAGAAGCTTCCTTTAATCTTCCCTTCCAAGGATTCGGTGATTTACTACTTAGTACCATCCTTTAAACTATAGCCTCACATTCCATTTCTGGTAATTAATTAATTAATTCACTCATTAAAAATCTAAGTCAGGGACTCAACCAGATGCTGAGGATTCAAAGATGAATCAAGGACATGTGATTGTAATAAAGCCTAAAATAGATGTGCTGGATTCATGGAAAAAAGTGAATGAGGGAATAGTTGTTTTATCATATTGTTCTATTATAACTCCACTCTGGGTGGGGTACTTATGGTGTCATCTTTCGTCACTTTCCCTCACACTCTCAGACACACTGAACACTTTACTGACTTTGAACATCACTTATTCGTTGTCTGTAGGGAGCACTTTTCTGTCATCTCACCATGGCAAAATCTTACTCCTTTGTCAAGAAGCTATACATTTGGGTAAACTGCTGAGGGCCTTTGCCACCAAATCTCTCCCCCACCCCAAGGTAGTGCCCTCCATGTGAGAGAGCTGATGATAACTGCAGAAAAATTTAGGGCACTCCAAGAATAAAGGGAGAGGCTTAAAGGTCACTTTTACGCTTCCCATTTGGAATCCTAGGAGACAGCAAAGTTTGTCTAAGCAGAGAGGGGCCAAGATAGTTCCAGGGTGTCCCATAACATGGAGGCGGTAGGGAAGGAATGGGGATGAGGAAGATATTGAATGCAGAGACTGATGAAGGAGACTGTTTGATGATGTCTACTCTTTGTTTTAATGTTTTTCATGATGCTTTTTTTTTTTTTTTTTGGTATGTTAGAGTAACTGATGAAAAATTTTCTATTTTCTTTATTAGATTACAACCTTCTTATGGAATTTTGTCATGTTTCTCTTGTTCTATCCCCTTCCCTCACAGGGCCTAGCACAGTGCCTTGTAGTTCTCACATAGTAGGTACTTTTGTATAAAACATGGTATGAAATTAACTGAATTGAGAAGGAAACAATATCAGTTTGTATTCACACGACACACTGTAAGACAAGATAGGACCACTTATCTTTTCTCTCTCACATATCTAGAAAGGGTTTCCACATTTAACGAAAGAAACAGAAATAGTAAGTAAAACACTGTCAGTTACAGACTGCTAATTTTGCAGAGAATTTACCCGGAGCTCTGTAAAGCAGACGTGGCTGCCTTGTGGCTCCAAGTGGGTATTCATTATGCCTTCGGAATACCATTTTTTTGTATACATCCTTGTAGAAGTCTGTAATGGTATGGCACTGTTTTAGAGGATACACAGACTTTACATGCACTTTCAGATTTCCACTCTCATAAAAAACTGTATGGAAAAACCCTGGCTATGACACCTAAATAAACATGAAGGAAGCAAATTGAGAAACTTCAGCATCAAGAGGCAGTTGTTCAGACAGAACAAGGGGATACTGATTGGTTTAAAGTCAGGAAAGGTGTGCGTCAGGGTTATATCCTTTCATCATACCTATTCAATCTGTATGCTGAACAAATAATCTGAGAAGCTGGACCATATGAAGAAGAACGGGGCATCAGGATTGGAGGAAGACTCAGTAACAACCTGTGTTATGCAGATGACACAACCTTTCTTGCTGAAAGTGAAGAGAACTTGAAGCACTTACTAATGAAGATCAAAGACCTCAGCGTTCAGTATGGATTACACCTCAACATAAAGAAAACAAAAATCCTCTCAGCTGGACCAATAAACCACATCATGATAAACAGAGAAAAGATTGAAGTTGTCAAGGACTTAATTTTGCTTGGATCCACAATCAACAGCCATGGAAGCAGCAGTCAAGAAATCAAAAGATGTATTACATTGGGCAAATCTGCTGCAAAGGACCTCTTTAAAGTGTCAAAAGGCAAAAGTGTCACCCTGAAGACTAAGGTGCGCCTGACCCAAGCCATGGTATTTTCAATTGCATTATATGCATGTGAAAGCTAGACAATGAATAAGGAAGACTGAAGAAAAATTGACACCTTTCAGTTGTGGTGTTGGTGAAGAATATTGAATATATCACGGACTGCCAAAAGAATGAACATATCTGTCTTGGAAGAAGTGCAACCAGATGCTCTTTAGAAGCAAGGGTGGCGAGACTGTGCCTTACATACTTTGGAGATGTTGTCAGGAGGTATCAGTCCCTGGAGAAGGACATACAGGGTCAGCGGAAAAGAGGAAGGCCCTCAACGAGGTGGATTGACACAGTGGCTGCAACAATCGGCTCAAGCATTACAATTGTAAGGATGGTACAGGACTGGGCAGAGTTTCGTTCTGTTGTACACAGGGTTGCTATTAGTCGGAGCTGACTCGATGGCACCTAGCAACATGACTCCTAAATAAACATTAAGATAGCAAATTGAGAAAATTTAGCATGAAATCTACGATTCTAAGAATTTTCTTCTTATCCTGACCCTACCTTCCTTGCATTGAGTTGCTACTGTAGTGTTTGTCTTTCGTTTCTGGTTTTTATTTTATTCTGTTCTCATAATATGGACCGTCCAATTTATTTGTTTCTGTTATAAGACTTGGAAAGTCACTGAACTATTGATTTAAGCTTTCCTTCTTTTGGTCATGAAGATTTCCATAGTATGTGTGGGGCTATCGCACGAACTGTCTGCTTCATATGAAAAAGAGGGGATAGTTAATCTTTCATGAACACAGAAAAATATTTAAATAGTTCTGTTTGCAATTTAAAGTGTCACTATGAGTCAGAATCAACTTGAAAGCAACAGGTTTTGTTTTGTTTGGATATGATTATGAGACAAATATTGTAGGGTATATTTAAGAAAAGAGAAGCTACTCACCCTTTTATAAAATGGTTGTTTATGTGTTCCATATTTTGAGACATTCATAATAGACATGAAATCCAAATAGTATTTTCAATATTACTTTAAGGGAAATATCTTTGAATCTAATTAAGTTCCAAACCAGAACTTTTATATTCTGGAACTAAGTCTTAATGTTATGTCATTTTAAGTTTTTATAGAAATATTTTTATACATAGTTTATATTTCTCCCTATATATATGTGAATGTATATACATATATATGCTTACATATTTATTTTCTAAAGTGTATTTTAGAGCAAGCTAATATTTTACAGGTAGTGATAATTAACTAACTGCAAATCTAAAACAAATTAATAGAACAGCAATACCATGAAGAAAGCTCCAGCCTGGGAATCCATTGGCCATTTATACCCTTCCTTTGTGATCTCTCCTGACCTGTGCCTCACAGCGTCAGGCTAACCAAGACAAACATTTTGCGTGGAAGCAAATGTCTTTTCAGCATTCCTACAAATTTGTATTCCCATTAATACAGGTCTACTGGGAATAGCAGTATATTTTGAATTTCTTTTGGGGTTATGGCTATATTTTCCTTCTCATAGTTAATGGTGAGATTTCATCACTATTGGGAAAACAAAGAAGAAGAAAAATAATTCTTCAATAACCAAGTGTGATTTTTTTGCACTGTAACTTGAATTTAAAAGAGGTCAGGAAAGAAGAAAGCAAGAATACCTTTCTTCTTTCAAACTGCATTTCACACCACAAATTCTATTATCAAACAAAGAGTACAGGGTCATGTGGAAAATTGGAAAGGATAATTCAATACAGAAACTTACATAGAATTATTTTCCATTAACTAATCAAAATCTTCATTAATGTAAATGAAATCTATTTTAGCTTCAAGGAATGTCGTTGATTCTTTAAGGGATCCATAAGAATAAAGAATGACTGTATAAGTAATATGATGGTAATGTGCAATAATTATACATGGACCTAATTGCACAATATAGTGCAAAGTGTAATTAGTACTGTAAAGAGCAATTTAGTAATTGCCTATGATTCTTAGGTGTTTCCTTCCTGGCCCAGAAACAAAGAGAATGTTGTCCATTTTATACCAACGTCAATATCATTTTAATATTGATTTCAGGTTTATTATTATTGCATATAAAATTATCTTCTGTTGATTTCAAGTACTTTTAAAATGAAAATGCTTTCATATTGTACCACTTATGATGTGCTTAAATTACATGCTCTAACCTTCGTCACTTCAGCCTGACTTTTTTTCTTACATACGAACTGAATTGTCCTTTTGAGTAAAATTTTCCTGATATGTCTCTTTTCGGTGATATATTCTAGAGGTACGCTAGTTCTAGAAAAAAAGATTAAAAAAGTAAATAAAACTCGTCTCAAGTTGATTCCGACTCGTAGCGACTATAGAACAGAGTAGAATTACCCTCTAGGATTTCCAAGGAGCGTGTGGTGGATTCAAACGCCAGCCTTTCGGTTAGCTGCCGAACTCTTAACCACTACGTCACTGGGGTTTCTGGGGAAAAAGATAAGGATACAAAGATCTTCATCACTAAATCACAAAATCTTTTATAAATCGAGTTGAGTAACCTCCAGGTGCTCTGCTTTAGCCTTGCAAACTAATGTAAACATTTCAGACTATGGATCTTTTTTCCCTTTAATGAAGTCATTTTTTTAGCTTTTGGAGATCCACAAATAATAAACTGAATAAAATGAGTCTTTTTTTTTTTTTTTATTCCAGTAGCAGTAAAAATGAACGACAGCCCCTTTGCTAAGGTTATCTAATGTATCGTCAGCATTCTAGGTTAGTTCATTTTGATGATTTCTTGCCTTCCAGGAACATGTACATTCAGAGTCTCAGCAGGTGGTCGGGCCAGCTGTCATTTATTTATAATGGTGGCATAGATTTGTGGGGGGAGAAAATATTGTTCCATTTCTCAGTGCTTCTCAAGCTTTCATGTGCATGTGAAGCACCTGGGGGTCTTTTGTTAAAATGTAGATTCAGATTCAGTAGATTTGGGTAAGTCTTGAAAGTCCACATTTCTAACAAGGCTCAGATCAAGCCAGTGCTGCTGGTCCATTGAACCTCACTGTGTATGACAGACGGGCTCTATGTGATTCATTTCCATTTTTCTGTAGAATTAAATGAAAGCTCCTGGGGGAAAGGAAGCTATCATGTTTTTAATTCTTTCCCCGGTAGTGCTAAGGACAGAACTAGGCATGTAGTGGGTGCTCAGTAAATATGTGTTGCTTACTAGGAGATACAGTAAGAGTAAAGAGCTATTCCTCTCTGGTGATCAATTTTTCTTTTATTTCAGAATGCCTGAACAACCAAGGCGAGCCTCTTCTCAACTTGTAAGTTCATCTGGTACAACTCAGAATAGTAGTATTGTATTGCTGAGAATAGCAAGTTGAAGGTATAAAGCTTTACTAGATAGTGTAGGGCCCTGGTGGCACAGTGGTTAAGAGTTAAGCTGCTAACCAAAAGGCTGGCTCCTTGGAAACCCTATGGGTCAGTTCTACTCTTTCTTACAGGGTTGCTATGAGTCGGAATTGACTCAATGGCAAAGGTTTGGAGACCCTGGTGGCATAGTTGTTAAGAGCTACAGCTGTTAACCAAAAGGTTGGCAATTTGAATCCACCAGGTACTCCTTGGAAACTCGAAGGGGCGAGTTGGAATTGACTCAATGTCAACGAGATGGTTTTTATATTGGAGAACCTGGGAAAGTGCAGCTCAACTGATCTGTAGGGGTAAATAGACAATTTCTAGATTCTGGGAATTCTCTCTATGGGCATTTTTTTGGTCTGTCCTATTTAAGGTCTCTACTGCTAACTTTGCAGTTGGTCTTAATCCCTTTTCTCTTGTCTTCTCTGTCTAGAATTTGTTCTAGGACCGATGCTCTCTTCAACTCATGGTAACAAAAACTCTACAAGGCCCAAAGTACTGGAGTCAAAAGCTCCTTCAGAGAAGTTAAGAGAAGACAGGAGGCTGAAGATAATGAATCAATAGTTCTCTCTAATACTAAGGAATCAATAGATATTCATGTAGAACTATATTCAGATGGCTTTAACCCATTCCTCCTCTCTTCTAAGATGTGAAATTGTTTGTCCCTGAGGCAATTTATCTGTAGTGTTTCTCAGTTAAAATTGCTCTTAAACATTTTCAAATACTGAAAAAGTCAGCAATGTGTGGCTATTTTTCTTTAGATGACTAGGCATCCAGCTTCAAATATGCAAAATAAAGCCTTCTGGTGGGACAGTTGGGCAGCTTGACTTCCCTCTGTGATTCGTGGGTAACTGTGTCATGGATTAAATTGTGTCCCTCCAAAATATCTGTCAACTTGGCTACGTCATGATTCCCAGTATTGTATGACTGTCTTCCATTTTGTCGTCTGATGTGATTTCCCTATGTGTTGTAAATCTTATCACTATGATGTAGTGAGATAGATTAATGGCAGTTATATTGATGAGATCTACAAGATTAGATAGTGTCTTAAGCCAATCTCTTTTGAGATATAAAAGAGAGAAGTAAGCAGAGAGACGTGGGGACTTCATACCACCAAGAAAGCAGTGCCAGGAGTGGAGCACTTCCTTTGGACCTGAGGTTCCTGCACTGAGATGCTCACAGACCAAGGGAAGACTGATGACAAGGTCCTTCCTCCAGAGCTGACAGAAAGAGAAAGCCTTCCCTTGGAGCTGACACCGAGTTTGGATTTGTAGCCTACTGGACTGTGAGAGAATAAATTTCTCTTAGTTAAAACCATCCACTTTTGGTATTTCTGTTATAGCAGCACTAGATGACTAAGACACTCTGATTGTAAAAAACAAAAAACATGTAAACAGTCTTTCACACACTGTGTGCTTACCTAATCATCTTTGGTTTGATTTCTACTAGTGTTGGAGATAAGTATCGGCACAGTATTAGTTGTCATTGAGTCCATTCTGACTCATGGTGACCCCATGTGTGTCAGAGTAGAGCTGTGCTCCATAGGGTTTTCAATGGCTGATTTTTTAGTAGATTGGAAGGCCTTTCTTCCGTGGCACCAGTGGGTGGACTCAAACCACCAAACTTTCAATTAGTAGCTGAGCACATTAACCATTTATACCACTCAGGGACTCCACAGATAAGTAAAGGTTAGGTTAAATGAGAAGGCTGGTTGAAAGCATATCAGCATCAAGTTCAAATACAGAGAAATTAAGTGACCTTTCCATGGTCAACACACTGGTTCTTCACAACTCTACCCCAGATCCCATTTTTTCAAACCCCAAGTCACTTTGCTAACTTAGCTCATTCTTTCTTTCTAGACATCTTATTTTCTAGCTAGCCATGAAAGTTTATAAAACTTTTGAAAACGAGGAATATATTTTTTTGGCAGAAGCAAAACTAGAAAAGTCATGGCTAAACTCTCTGTATCAAAAACATCACAAAATTATAGCAGAGTGTAAAATTGCCTTTCGGCCATGTTTAGAACTCTAAGGAGATAATGGTAAGTCATTCATTCTTTCTTCTGTAGAAATATATCATCTTTTACAGACAGAAAATAGTTCTCCACCTAAAGAATAGCTCTCTGTAGAATTTGCTGAGTTTTTTATAGCTAGAGTTACTAAATAAAATATATGACATCTTAGAGCACTTGCTTGTCTTTGGTCTGAAAGAATGTGTTTTATTACTTTTTTTTTTCGTTCTTGGATACCATAAGTGGCAGAAAGAAAACTACCACTTAAAAACTAGTGCCTGAAAAACAAATACTTTGTGAATTTTGGAATCAGTGTAAATGCAGGATTCAAGATAATCTGTTTGTGCTTCAGGTACTTGCCCAGTGTCTACCTTTAATAAACATGAAGGATTTTTTAAAAATGTTTCTGAGATGGCTAATGTTGTGGGGCAAAATGAACGGAGTTACAAAACTCAAAACACAACTGTGTTAACAGAACTCATTCTGAGAAATGTGCTTTGTCTCACCAGCTTCCTTTCGTTAACCACACCACCCCAGCAACAGTAATACCAAGTGCTATTTTCTTTATCGGTTTAAATGGGGAAAACAAAACACAGAAAGCTTAGTCAACATGTCTTTTTAAAAGCTTTTGTAGAAGCCATAGTTTAAAAAACAGTATGATCTAAGCACAAGCCAGGATTGAGTTTAACATGTTAATCTGTAAGAAATACAGTGCATTTAATTGTAGGATATTAGCAGGGGATATCTCTAGAAAATTATGTTTTTATCTTATATGCCTTTTATGCATTTTCTTCAACAAATGTTCAATATAAAACAAAAAATATTTTGATAAAAATATTTCAAAACTTTTAAATTGTTCATGATTATATTACCAAACTGCAGCAGCACAAGAAGTCTTGAAGGTACAAAGGAAAGTCTTGTGAGAAAGCAAGAGGTGGACAATTACCACCGTGTGGTGGGTTTTGGCGAGATCCCGGCATTACTGAGTGTAGATACATGTCCTCTCCTATTTACTCCTCTGTCCCAGCTTCACCACTAAATGTATTTGGGGCAGTGTTGTTGGTCAGCAGCTTTGGGCCTAAACCTGGAAGATCTTTTGTATTATTTCTGAGCTTTCACCACCTTCCTCCCTTCTAATATCACCAGGAGCCCTGGTGGCGCAGTGGTTAAGAGCTCAGCTGCCAACCAAAATGTTGGCAGTTCAAATCTACCAGCGGCTCCTTGCAAACCCTATGGGACAGTTTTACTCTGGCCTGTAGGGTCACTATAAGTCTGTATCGACTCAATGGCAATGGGTTAGTCAGTTCCTCAGCCTCTCCTCTTAGTTACTGCCAGAAGAAGAAATACTTCTTTTTGTAGAGAAACACCTTGGTGGGTTCTTTGGCTGAGAAGTGTGAGGCTTCCCCAGAGCATGGATTACAAAAAGAGTACCACATTCTTCTTCAAAATTTAAGGATACAAATATAGATTATCTGATATCCAGTATAAAGGAGAGCAGGAACCTTGGAAGGACTGGAGAAGAAGAGTTAGAAGGGGAATCTGAGAAAATGTAGCTGATATAGCTATAGGGAAGGATGGACAAAGAGAAATTACTCATTCCTGGGACTAGCTGAAAGATATAAACATTTAATTTTAAATTATTATCTATCCTGTGCTGTAAACTCCACCTTCCACTATCCCAAATCTTTAGTAAAACCTGATACATATGGCTGCCTTGTGTCAGTGGTATTCTGGAGGAGTGAAGGCATTGGTGAGGGGCAAAGTGAGGATCCCCGTGAGGAGCAAAGCTCTGCAGACCAAGGGTAACAACTGCAGAGGTGAGATGCTGAGTATAAATCATTAATAAGAAGAATCAGAAACCTGGGGCAAGAGCCAACTAGGAGAAATGTCCAGCTAATAATTCTTGGCTTTTGAAGCAACAGGTTTTTTCACACTGCATAGGAAAAAGGCTAAGCCGTTGTATTTAATTATTAAAGAAAAGGGGATGTCAAAGGGTTAGGGATGCCCAGGTAGCTGTCATTGGGGGTTACATAATTTTAAGAAACTTTAATTCATCTCCTAAGGCAGTGGTGGTTTCCTGTTTCTAAATATTATCTCTTCTACAATTTTACAGTCTAATTGAAAGAACAAATAAATTTTTTAAAAAATTTTATTGTGCTTTAAGTGAAAGTTTGCAAATGAAATCAGTCTCTCACACAAAAACTTATATACACTTTGCTACATACTTCCCCTAATCAGACACCCTGCTCCCTCCCTCCACTCTCTCTTTTCGTGTCCATTTGACCAGCTTCTAAGTCCCTCTACCCTCTCATCTCCCCTCCAGGAAGGAGATGCCAACATAGTCTCAAGTATCCACCTGATCCAGCATCCCTCACCAACCCATTGTCCAGTCCAATCCATGTCTGAAGAGTTGGCTTTGGGAATGGTTCCTGTCCTGGGCCAACAGATGGTCTGAGGGTCATGACCACTGGGGTCCTTCTAGTCTCAGTCAGACCATTAAGTCTGGCCTTTTTATGAGAATTAGGGGTCTGCATCCCACTGCTCTCCTGCTCCCTCAGGGGTTCTCTGTTATGTTCCCTGTCAGGGAAGTCATCGGTTGTGGCCAAGCACCATCTAGTTCTTCTGGTCTCAGGATGATGTAGTCTCTGGTTTATGTGACCCTTCCTGTCTCTTGGGCTTGTAATTACCTTGTGTCCTTAGTGTTCTTCATTCTCCTTTGCTCCAGGTGGGTGGAAACCAATTGATGCATCTTAGATGGCTGCTTGCGAGCATTTAAGACCCCAGACACCACTCTTCAAATTGGAATGCAGAATGTTTTCTTAATAGATTTTATTATGCCAATTGACATAGATGTCCCCTGAAACCATGGTCCCCAAACCCCTGCCCCTGCTACACTGGCCTTCGAAGCATTCAGTTTATTCAAGAAAGTTTTTTGCTTTTGGTTTAGTCCAGTTGTGCTGACCTCGCCTGTATTGTGTGTTCTCTTTCCCGTCACCTAAAATAGTTCTTATCTACTATCGAATTAGTGAATACCCCTCACCCACCCTACCTCCCTCTCCCCTCTCATAACCATCGCAGAATATTTCTTCTCTGTTTAAACTATTTCTAGAGTTCTTATAATAGTGCTCTTATACAATATTTGTCCTTTTACAACTGACTAATTTCACTCGGTATAACGCCTTGCAGATTCCTCCATGTTATGAAATGTTTAACAGATTCGTCACTGTTCTTTATCAATGCATAGTATTCCATTGTGTGAATATACCATAATTTATTTATCCATTCATCTGTTGATGGGCACCTTGGTTGCTTCCATCTTTTTGCTATTGTAAACAGTGCTGCAAAGAACAAGTGTGTGCCTATCTCTGTTCATGTAAAGGCTCTTATGTCTCTAGGATATATTCCAAGAAGTGGGATTGCTGGATTGTATGGTAGTTCTATTTCTAGCTTTTTAAGGAAGTGCCAAATTGATTTCCAAAGTGATTGTACCATTTTACATTCCCACCAGCAGTGTATAAATAAGTGTCCCAATCTCTCCACAGCCTCTCCAACACTTACTATTTTGTGTGTTTTAGATTAATGCCAGCATTGTTGGAGTGAGATGAAATCTCATTGTAGTTTTAATTTGTATTTCTCTAATCCTTGAGCATTTCCTCATGTATCTGTTAGCTACCTGAATGTCTTCTTTAGTGAAGTGTCTGTTCATATCTTTTGCCCATTTTTTAATTGGCTTATTTGTCTTTTTGTAGTTGAGTTTTTGCAGTATCATGTAGATTTTAGAGATCAGGAACTGATCAGAAATGTCATAGCTAAAAACTTTTTCCTAGCCTGTAGGTAATCTTTTTACTCTTTTGGTGAAGTCTTTGGATGAGCATAGGTGCTTGATTTTTAGGAGCTCCCAGTTATCTAGTTTTTCTTCTGCATCGTTAGTAATGTTTTGTATACTGTTTATGCCATGTGTTAGGGCTCCTAATGTTGTACCTAGTTTTTCTCCCATGATCTTTATCATTTTAGATTTTGTATTTAGGTCTTTGATCCATTTTGAGCTCGTTTTTGTGCGTGGAGTGAGGTATGGGTCTTGTTTCATTTTTTTGCAGATGGATATCCAGTTTTGCCAGCACCATTTGTTAAAAAGACTGTCTTTTCCCCATTTAACTGTTTCGGGGCCTTTGTCAAATATCAGCTGCTCATATGTGGATGGATTTATGTCTGGATTTTCAATTCTGTTCCATTGGTCTGTGTATCTGTTGTTGTACCCATACCAGGCTGTTTTGACTACTGTGGCTATATAATGGGTTCTAAAATCAGGTAGAGTAAGGCCTCCCACTTTGTTCTTCTTCAGTAATGCTTTACTTACCTGGGGCCTCTTTCTCTTCCATATGAAGTTGGTGATTTGTTTCTCCATCTCATTAAAGAATGTTGTTGGGGAGGTGGGGCCAAGATGGCTGACTAGGTACAAGATACCTTGGATCCCTCTTGCAACAAAAACTTGGAAAAACAAGTGAATCGATCACATGCATGACAATCTGCGAACCCTGACCATCAAACACAGATCTGAAGAGTTGACCCGAGTTACAGGGGAGTGAAAATCTGCACCCTGAAGCAGCGACCACTTCTGGAACCCGCTCAACAGTCTTGAGCCCTCGTGGTTCCCAGGTGCCGAGTGGTGGGACTGACTGCAGCTTGCTGAGGCGGGGCAGGCATGGGACACAGCCCTAACCCCTAGCCCCCTGGGGTAACCTCAGTAGAGACTCAGCCAGTGCAAGCAGGCTGCACACTGACGCGGCTAATGAGAGAACAAGCAAACACAGGGAAGGGGTGACTGTTTTTGGAGCCTGGAGCCAGGGTCCCAGTCAGAAAACCTTGGCACCGGGCTTTGGACTGGGCACAGGGTACCTGAGCATGGCTTCCTGAGACGGTGCATACACGGGATGGAGCCCTAGCCCCCTGAAGTGACCTCTGGGGAAGCCCAGCCAGCAAATGCAGGCAGCGCAACAATGCAGCAGACAGGAGGAGAAGTCACTGGGAGGCAGAGACTGCTTTTCAAGCCTGAAGTGCAGCATCCCAGCAGGGGAACCTTGGTGCTGGGCTTTGGACTGGGAGCGGAGGAGCTGACCACGGCTTCTGTGACAGCACAAGCGTGGGATGTGGGTCTGACCCTCGGGTGCAATCTCGACCCAGCCAGTGCCTACAGGCTACACGTCCCTCGGTAATCTCAGATAAAACATCACCAAGCAAGATAAGTAACTTTGTCTATATTGCTGGGTGCCACTCTCTCCTATCTATCTGATCCCTCCCCCCACCCCGCCCCAGGCAGCTTCGTTAACATTGGAATTTCCTGGGCCAGGGAGTGAAGTGCTTTGCAGTTTTTGTTTTTTTTCTTTTCCTAACCCTTTCTTCTGGCCTGAAAGAAGCACCTACTAAAAACCTAGGGGCCAAAAACACTTCCCTGACTTCCCTAAACTGGAATAACAATACAGAACCAGCTCCAGCCAAGCATATGAGATCCACAGTCTTTGGCTTTCATCCCTACAGGGAACAAAGTGGCTATTATTAAAAAAAAAAAAAAAAGTTTTATTAGGCAAAGGCAATTCTGATAGAGATCTGACTGTAATTGTTTTAGCGGAGCACTGGAAGGACTGAGGGCTGAAGCTTCACCCAAACCACCTAGCCACCTGCCAAAGGGGTCTGAGGATACTGACATCTACCAATCTTTAGAGGTACATGCATTGGGTGCCTAAGGTACACCTGCAGAGCCCACTCACCAAAGTGCTTTAGGAATAGAGACACACCTACCTCACTAGCACATGGGGGAAGGCTATCAGCATCCTCCCCCCCCGGAGTGTGACCCCCTGCCACTACTAGAATCTGGTGCACACAACTATCACCACTACTCCTCTAAGTTAATAGGTGACAGTCTACACCACACACTTGGTGACCAAAAATCAGAACACCTAAACTGATTCTATTCAAGAATAGTGAATGGACTCTTAGGCTTATATACCTGGTAAAAACGCAAACCAGCTGGTAATAGGATATAAGTGATTCAAAGGCTACAACAATCAAGACAGTGCAATCTAGTAGCCCATCTGCGTATATTGAAAGAAAACAAAGCAAGATAAGACTCAGTGAGCAAACATAAAATAAACCATTACAATATCTTATACATGGCTCGGAGACAGCAGTCGATATCAAACCACATAAACAAGCAGACCATGATTGCTTCTACAACTCCCCAAATTAAAGAATCAAAATCTTTCCCAAATGAAGATACAATCCTGGAATTACAAGATGCAGAATATAAAAAACTAATATACAGAATGCTTTAAGGCATGAGGGATGACGTCAGAAATGAAACAAGAATCTACAGAAAAGGCCAAAGAACACACTGATAAAGCAGTTGAAGAAATCAAAAAGATTATTCAAGAACATAGGGGAAAAATTAATAAGCTGCAAGATCCATAGAGACAGCAATCAGAAATCCAAAAGATTAACGGTAAAATTACAGAATTAGACAACTCAATAGGAAGAGGAGCAGAATCGAGGAATTGGAATGCAGAGTGGGGGAGTTGGAGGATAAGGCAATTGACACCAATATGGTTGCAGGAAAATCAGATAAAAGAAATAAAAAAATGAAGAAACCCTAAGAATCATGTGGGACTCTATCAAGAAGAATAACTTGCATGTGATTGGAGTTCCAGAACAGGGCGGGATAACGGAAAACACAGAGAGAATAGTTGAAGATCTGTTGGCAGAAAACTTCCCTGGCATCATGAAAGACGAAAGGATATCTATCCAAGATGCTCATAGAACCCAATATAAGACTGATCCAAAAGAAAATCACCAAGGCATATTATCATCAAACTTGCCAAAACAAAATTTAAAAGCAGCCAGGGATTAAAGAAGTCTCCTACAAAGGAGAATCAATAAGTTCAGACTACTCAGCAGAAACCGTGCAGGCAAGAAGGTGATGGGATGACATATATAGAGCACTGAAGGAGAAAAACTGCCAGCCAAGGATCATATATACAGCAAAATTCTCTCTCAAATATGAAGGGGAAATTAAAACATTTACAGGTAAACACAAGCTTAGAGAATTTGCAAAAACCAAACCAAAGCTACAAGAATTACTAAAGGAAATTGTTTGGTCAGAAAACCAATAATATCAGATACCAGCACAACACAAGGTCACAGAACAGAACATCCTGATATCAACTCAAATAGGGAAATCACAAAAACAAATTAAGATTAATTTTAAAAAGAAAAAAATGCTCAAAACAGGGAATCATTGAAGCCATTATGTAAAAGATCACAATAATCAAAAAGAGGGACTAAATACAGGTGGCATAGATTTGCCATATGGAGAGGAAAACAAGGCGATACAGGATGATACAAGTTAGGTTTTTACTTAGAAAAATAGGGGTAAATGTTAAGGTAACCACAAAGAGGTCTAACAATTCAATAATTCAAAATAAAAACCAAGAAAAACATAAAAAGACGCAGCAAACATAAATTCAACTACTATGAAAATGAGGAACACACAATTTACAAAGAAAAACGTCTCAGCACAAAAAAGTAAGTGGAAAAATGAAATTGTCAACAACACACACAAAAAGGCATCAAAATGACAGCATTAAACTCATACTTATCTATAATTACGCTGAATGTAAATGGACTAAATGCATCAATAAAGAGACAGAGAGTCTCAGACTGGATAAAGAAACACGATCTGTCTATATGCTGCCTACAAGAGACACACCTTAGACTTAGAGACACAAACAAACTAAAACTCAAAGGATGGAAAGAATATATCAAGCAAACAACAATCAAAAATGAGCAGGAGTGGCAATATTAATTTCTGACAACATAGACTTTTAAGTTAAATCCACCACAAAGGATAAAGAAGAACACTTCTTAATGATTAAAGGGACAATTGACCAGGAAGATATAACCATATTAAATATTTATGCACCCAATGGCAGGGCTGCAAGATACATAAAACAAACTTTAACAGAACAGAAAAGTGAGATAGACAGCTCCACAATTATAGTAGGAGACTTCAACACACCACTTTCGGAGAAGGATAGGACTTTCAGTAAGAAGCTCAATAGAGACATGGAAGACCTAATTGCTACAATCAACCAACATGACCTCATAGACTTATACAGAACACTCCATCCAACAGCTGCAAGGTATACTTTTTTTTCCAGTGCACATGGAACATTTTCTAGAATAGATCACATATTAAGTCATAAAACAAACCTTTGCAGAATCCAAAACATTGAAATATTACAAAGCATCTTCTCAGACCACAAGGCCATAAAAGTAGAAATCAATAAGAGAAAAATCAGGGAAAAGAAATCAAATACTTGGAAACTGAACAATACCCTGCTCAAAAAAGACTGGGTTATAGAAGACATAAAGGAGGGAATAAAGAAATTCATAGCATGCAATGAGAAGGAAAACATTTCCTATCAAAACCTCTGGGACACAGCAAAAGCAGTGCTCAGAGGTCAATTTATATTGATAAATGCACACATACATAAAGAAGGAAGAGCCAAAATCAGAAAACTGTCACTACAACTTGAACAAATAGAAAGCGAGCAACAAAAGAATCCATCAGGCACCAGAAGAAAACAAATAATAAAAATTAGAGCTGAACTAAACGAATTAGAGAACAGAAAAACAATTGAAAGATTTGGCAAAGACAAAAGCTGGTTCTTTGAAAAAATTTACAAAATTGATAAACCATTGGGCAGACTGACTAAAGAAATACAGGAAAGGAAACAAATAAGCTGAATAAGAAATAAGATGGGCCATATCACAACAGACCAGATGGAAATTAAAAGAATCATATCAGATCATTACAAAAAATTGTACTCTAACAAATTTGCAAACCTAGAAGAAATGGACAAATTCCTAGAAAAACACTACCTACCTAAACTAACACAATCAGAAGTAGAACAACTAAATAGACCCATAACAAAAAAAAATGAGATTGAAAAGGTTATCAAAAACTCCCAACAAAAAAATGCCCTGGCCCGGACGGCTTCACTGCAGAGTTCTGCCAAACTTTCAGAGAAGAGATAACACCACTACTACTAAAGGTATTTCAAACCATAGAAAATGATGGAATACTCCCTGACTCATTCTATGAAGCCAGCATATCCCTGATACCAAAACCAGGTAAAGACACCACAAAAAAAGAAAATTACCTATATCCCTCATGAACTTAGATGCAAAAATCCTCAACAAAATTCTAGCCAATAGAATTCAACAACATATCAAAAAAATAATCCACCATGACCAAGTGGGATTTATACCAGATATGCAAGCTTGGTTCAATATTAGAATAACCAGTAATGTAATCCACAATATAAATAAAACAAAAGACAAAAACCACATGATGTTATCAATTGATGCAGAAAAGGCATTTGGCAAAGTCCAACACCCATTCAGGATAAAAACTCTCAGCAAAATAGGAAGAGAAGGAAAATTCCTCAACATAATAAAGGGCATCTATACAAAGCCAACAACCAACATCAACCTGAATGGAGAGAGCCTGAAAGCATTTCCCTTGAGAATGGGAACCAGGCAAGTATGCCCTTTATCACTGCTCTTATTCAACATTGTGCTAGAGGTCCTAGCCAGAGCAATTAGGCTAGACAAAGAAATAAAGGGCATCCAGATTGGCAAGGGAAGAAGTCAAATTATCTCTCTTTGCAGATGACATGATCTTATACACAGAAAACCCTAAGGAATCCTCCAGAAAACTACTGAAACTAATAGAAGAGTTCTGCAGAGTTTCAGGTTACAAGATAAACATCTACATCGAAGAGGAACTCACCAAATCAATACCATTCACAGTAGCCCCCAAGAAGATAAAATACTTAGGAATAAATCTTACCAAAGAAGTAAAAGACCTATACAAAGAAAAGTACAAAGTGCTAGTGCAAGAAACTAAAAGGGACCTACATAAGTGGAAAAACATACCTTGCTCATGGATAGGAAGACTTAACATAGTAAAAATATCTATTCTACCAAAAGCCATCTATATATACAACGCACTTCCGATCCAAATTCCAATGACATTTTTTAATGTGATGGAGAAAAAAATCACCAACTTCATATGGAAGGGAAAGAAGCCCCGGATAAGTAAAGCATCACTGAAAAAGAAGAAGAAAGTGGGAGGCCTCACTCTACCTGATTTCAGAAGCTATTATACAGCCACAGGAGTCAAAACAGCCTGGTACTGGCACAACAACAGGCACATAGACCAATGGAACAGAATTGAGAAGCCAGACATAAATCCATCCACATATGAGCAGCTGATATTTGACAAAGGCCCAGTGTCAGTTAATTGGGGAAAAGATAGTCTTTTTAACAAATGGTGCTGGCATAACTGGATATCCATTTGCAAAAAAATGAAACCGGACCCATACCTCACACCATGCACAAAAACTAACTCCAAGTGGATCAAAGACCTAAACATAAAGACTAAAACGATAAAGATCATGGAAGAAAAATTGGGACAAGGTTAGGAGCCCTAATACAAGGCAAAAACAGAATACAAAACATTACTAAAAACGAGGAAGAGAAACCAGATAACTGGGAGCTCCTAAAAATCAAACACCTATGCTCATTCAAAGACTTCACCAAAAGAGTAAAAAGACAACCTACAGATTGGAAAAAAATTTTCAGCGCTAACATCTCTAAAATCTATATGATTCTGTTAAAACTCAACCACAAAAAGACTAACAACCCAATTAAAAATAGGGCAAAGGATATGAACACGCACTTCACTAAAGAAGAAGTTCAGGTGGCTAACAGATACATGAGAAAGTGCTCTCGATCATTAGCCATTAGAGAAATGCAAATTAAAACTACGATGAGATTCCATCTCACTCCAACAAGGCTGGCATTAATCTAAAAAACACAAAATAAGAAATGTTGGAGAGGCAGCGGAGAGATTGGAACTCTTATACACTGCTGGTGGGAATGTAAAATGGTATTACCACTTTGGAAATCTATCCGGCATTTCCTTAAAAAGTTAGAAATAGAACTACCATGCAACCCAGAAATCCCACTCCTCGGAATATATCCTAGAGAAATAAGAGTTTTTACACGAACAGATATATGCACACCCATGTTTATTGCAGCTCTGTTTACAATAGCAAAAAGCTAGAAGCAACCAAGGTGTCCATCAACAGATGAATGGTTAAATAAATTATGGTATATTCACACAATGGAGTACTATGCATCGATAAAGAACAGTGACGAATCTTTGAAACATTTCATAATGTGGAGGAACCTGGAAGGCATTATGCTGAGTGAAATTATTCAGATGCAAAAGGACAAATATTGTATAAGACCACTATTATAAGATCTTGAGAAATAGTTTAAACTGAGAAGAACACATTCCTTTGTGGTTACGAGACGGGGGGAGGGAGGGAGGGTGCGAGAGGGTTATTTACTGATTAGATAGTAGATAAGAACTACTTTAGGTTAAGGGAAGGACAATACTCAATACAGGGAAGGTCAGCTCAACTGGCCTGGACCAAAAGCAAAGAAGTTTCCTGGAGAAACTGAATGCTTCAAAGGTCAGCGGAGCAAGGGCAGGGGTTTGGGGACTATGGCTTAAGGGGACATCTAAATCAATTGGCAAAATAAATTCTACTAAGAAAACATTCTGCATCCCACTTTGAAATGTGGCGTCTGGGGTCTTAAATGCTAACAAGAGGCCATCTAAGATACATCAATTGGTCTCAACCCACCTGGATCAAAGGAGAATGAAGAACACCAAGGTCACAAGATAATTATGAGCCCAAGAGACAGAAAGGGCCACATGAACTAGAGACTTACATCATCCTGAGACCAGAACTAGATGCTGCCCGGCCACAACTGATGACTGCCCTGACAGGGAGCACAACAGAGAACCCCTGAGGGAGCAGGAGAACAGTGGGATGCAGACCCCAAATTCTCATAAAAAGACCAGAGTTAATGGTCTGACTGAGACTGGAAGAATCCCGGTGGTCATGGTCCCCAAACCTTCTGTTGGCCCGAAGCCAACGCATCAGACTTGGAATGGACTGGACAATGGGTTGGAGAGTGATGCTGATGAGAAGTGAGCTACTTGTATCAGGTGGACACTTGAGACTGTGTTGGCATTTCCTGTCTGGAGGGGAGATGGGAGGGTAGAGAGGGTTAGAAACTGGCAAAACGGTCATGAAAGGAGAGACTGGAAGAAGGGAGTGTGTTGACTCATTGGGGGAGAGTAAATGGGAGTATGTAGGAAGGTGTATATAAGTTTACATGTGACAGACTGACTTGATTTGTAAACTTTCACTTAAAGCACAATAAAAATTATTTAAAAAAAAAAGAATGTTGTTGGAATTTTGATCGGAATTGCATTAAATGTATAGATCACTTTTGGTAGAATAGACATTTTGATAATGTTAAGTCTTCCTATCCATGAGCAAGGTATGTTCTTCCACTTACGTAGGTCTCTTTTGGTTTCTTGTAGAAGTGTTTTGTAGTTTTCTCTGTATAAGTCTTTTACATCTCTGGTAAGATTTATTCCCAAGTATTTATCTTCTTGGGGGCTACTGTAAATGGTATTGATTTGGTGATTTCCTCTTTGATATTCTTTTTGTTAACGTAGTGGAATCCAACTGATTTTCGTATGTTTATCTTGTAGCCTGATACTGTGCTGAACTCTTCTATTACTTTCAACACTATTACTTTAGGGTTCCGTCAGGTTTTCTGTGAGTAAGATCATGTCATCTGCAAATAGAGATACTTTTACTTCTTCCTTGCCAATCTGGATGTCCTTTATTTCTTTATCTAGCCTGATTGCTCTGGCTAGGACCTGCAGCACAATCTTGAATGAAAGTGGTGATAAAGGGCATCCTTGTCTGGTTCCCTATCTCAAGGGGAATGCATTCAGGCTCTCTCCATTTAGGATGATGTTGGCTATTGGCTTTGTATAAATGCCCTTTATTATGTTGAGGAATTTTCCTTCAATTCCTATTTTGCTGAGAGTTTTTATCCTGAATGGGTGTTGAACTTTCCCAAATGCCTTTTCTGCATCAATTGATAAAATCATGTGATTCTTGTGATTTGTTTCATTTATATGATGGAGTACATTAATTGTTTTGCTAATGTTGAACCATCCATGCATGAAAAAAATCTGCATACCTGGTATGAATCCCACTTGGTCATGGTGAAATTTTTTTTTTTTGATATGTTGAGTTCTATTGGCTAGAATTTTCTTGCAGATTTTTGCATCTAAGTTCATGAGGTATATAGGTCTGTAATTTTCTTGTGGTGTCTTTAGCTGGTTTTGGTATCAGAGATAAGCTGGCTTCCTAGAATAAATAAGTTTGAGCATATTCCGCCCTTCTCTATGCTCTGAAATACCTTTAGTAGTAGTGGTGTTAACCCTTCTCTGAAAGTTTGGTAGAACTCTGCAGTGAAGCCGTCCCGACTGGGGCTTATTTTTGTTGGGAGTTTTTTGATTACCTTTTCAATCTCTTCTTTTGTTATGGGTGTATTAGTTGTTCTACCTCTGTTTGTGTTAGCTTAGGTAGGTAGTGTGTTTCTAGGAATTCATCGATTTCTTCTACGTTTTCAAATTTGTTAGATTATGATTTTTCATAGTAATCTGATATGATTCTTTTAATTTCAGTTGAGTCTGTTGTAATATCTCCCATGTCATTTCTTATTTGAGTTATTTGCTTCCTCTCCTGTTTTTCTTTTCTCAGTTTGGCCAAGGTTTATCAATTTTGTTAATTTTTTCAAAGAACCAGCTTTTGGCCTTGTTAATTCTTTCAATTGTTTTTCTGTTTTCCATTTCATTTAGTTCTGCTCTAGTTTTTATTATTTGTTTTTTTCTGGTGCCTGAGGGTTTCTTTTGTTGCCCTTTTTCTATTTGTCCAAGTTGTATGGATAATTCTTTGCTTTTGGCTCTTTCTTCTTTTTGTATGCGTGCATTTATTGATATCATTTGACCTCCGAGCACTGCTTTCTCCGTGTCCCAAAGGTTCTGACAGTAAGTGTTTTCATTCTCATTGGATTCTATGAATTTCTTTATTCCATCCTTAATGTCTTCTATAATCCAGTCTTTTTTGAGCAGGGTATTGTTGAATTTCCAAGTGTTTGATTTCTTTTCCCTGCTTTTTCTGTTATTGATTTCCACTTTTATGGCCTTATGGTCAGAGGAGATGCTTTGTAATATTTCAATGTTTTGGATTCTGCTAAGGCTTGCTTCATGACTTAATATGTGGCCTATTCTAGAGAATGTTCCATGCGCACTAGAAGAGGAAGTATATTTGGTTGCTGTTGGGTGGAGTGTTCTGTATATGTCTATGAGGTTAAGTTGTGGCATTTAGATCTTCCGTGTCTTTATTCAGCTTCTTTCTGGATGTCCTGTCCTTTACCAAAAGTGGTGTGTTGAAGTCTCCTAGTATTATTTTGGAGCTGTCTATGTCACTTTTCAGTTCTGTTAAAGTTTGTTTTATGTATCTTGCAGCCCTGTCATTGGGTGCATAAATATTTAATATGGTTGTATCTTCTTAGTGTGTTGTCCCTTTAATCAATATATAGTGTCCTTCCTTACCCTTTATGATGGATTTAACTTTAAAGTCTATTTCGTCAGAAATCAATATTGCCACTTCTGCTCTTTTTTGATTGTTGTTTGCTTGATACATTTTTTTCCCCTTCCTTTTAGTTTCAGTTTATTTGTGTCTCTAAGTCTAAGTCTAAGCCTAAGCCTAAGCCTACGCCTACACCTACGCCTACGCCTACACCTACGCCTACGCCTACGCCTACACCTAAAGCCTAAGCCTAAACCCGAAGCCGAAGCCTAAGGTTTTAAGCCTAAGGTTTTAAGTCTAAGGTGTGTCTCTTGCATGCATCATATAGACAGATCGTGTTTTTTAATCCATTCTGCCACTCTCTGTCTCATTATTGGTGCATTTAGTCCATTTACATTCAGCGTAATTATAGATAGGTATGAATTTAGTGCTATCACTTTGACTTTTTTTTGTGTGTTGTTGAGAGTTTCTTTTTCCCACTTAATTTTATGTGCTGAGTAGATTATCTTTATATATTGTCCTTTCTCATAGTCGTTGTTGTTGATTTTGTTTCTGCTGAGCCTCTATTTTTTCTTGTATTTTATTTTGATGTGTAGGATAGTTTGTCTCCTTTGTGGGTACCTTATTATTTACCCCTGTTTTAATGTTGTCTTCTTTTACATAATAACATTGCTGTTAGCACATTTTGAGCATTTTTTTTTTAACTTACTTTGTTTTTTTGATTTCCCTGTCTGGGTTGACTTCTGATTGCTCTGCCCAGTGTTCTAGTCTTGGGTTGATACCTGATATTATTGGTTTTCTAACCAAAGAACTCCCTTTAGTATTTCTTGTAGTTTTGGTTTGGTTTTTATGATTCCCTTAACTTCTGTTTATCTGCAAATGTCCTAATTTCACCTTCATATTTAAGAAACAGTTTTGCTGGATATATGATTCTTGGCTGGCAATTTTTTTCCTTCAATTTTTTAAATAAGTCATCCCATTGCCCTCTTGCATGCATGGTTTTGCCGAGTAGTCTGAGATTATTCTTATTGGCTCTCCTTTGTAGGTGACTTTTTGTTTATCCTTCTCTGCTCTTAAAATTCTCTCTTTATCTTTGGTTTTGGCAAGTTTGAGTATAATATGTCTTTGTGACTTTCTTTTAAAATCTACCTTATGTGGAGTTTGATGAGCATCTTGGACTGATATCTTCTCATCTTTCACGATATCAGGGAAGTTTTCTGCCAACAAATCTTCAATAATTCTCTCTGCATTTTCTGTTATCCCTCCCTGTTCTGGTACTCCAGTCACTCGTAGGTTATTTCTCTTGATAGAGTCCCACATGATTCTTAAGTTCTTCATTTTTAAAAAATTATTTAATCTGATTTTTCTTCAAATATATTAGTGTCAAGTGATTTATCTTCAAGTTCAGAAATTCTGCCTTCCACTTGCTCAATTCTGCTTCTCTGATTTTCTATTGAGTTGTCTACTTCTGAAATTTTATTGTTAATCCTCTGAATTTCTGATCACTGTCTGTCTATGGATTTTTCCAGCTTATTAAATTTTTCATTATATTCCTGAATAATCTTTTTAATTTCTTCAAATACTTCATCTGTGTGTTCCTTGGCTTGTTCTGCATATTGCCTCATTTCCTTCCTACTGTCTTGAAGGGTTCTGTATATTAATCTTTTGTATTCTGCCTCTGGTACTTCCAGGAATGCACTTTCATCCAGAAGATCCCTTGATTCTTTGTTTTGAGAGCTTGTTGAGGTAATCATGGTCTGTTTCTTTATGTGACTTGATATTGACTGTTGTCTCGAACCATCTGTTAGTTATTGTATTTGTTTATTTTATGTTTGCTTACTGTGTCATAGCTTCTTGTTTTGTTTTGTTTTGATATGCCAAATGGGTTGCTTGCGTGAGCTAGCTTGATTATTTTCACCTTTGGAGCTCTGACATCCTGTCCCCAGATGGCTAGAGCTGTTATCAGGTATATCAGTCTAGGAGTCCATTCACTTTTCTTGTATGAATTCAGCTCAGGTGTCCAGGTAGCTGATCATCAAGTATATGGTACAGGCTCTGTCCTACAGTCTTAGAGGGGCAGAGGTGATTGGTATAGGTACTGGTATCTGGTTGCAGCAAGGAGTCACACTCTTAACAAGGCAGAGGGTTGAAAATCATCCCCCATGTGTCTCTGAGGGAAGTGTGTCTTTGCTCCCTACAGCGTACAGATGGATGAGTTCTGTAGACGGACCATGGGCACCTAATATTTTTGGTTGTAAGGATGGGGAGGTACCATTTATCCCTGGACCCATGTCACGGGCGGCTGGGTGATCTGAGTGGATCTACCAGTCCTTAGGCCCCTGATGTGGGTAGATGAGGACCCTGTTTAATAGGCAAAGCAAACTCAAACATCTGACACCCAACTGTCTACCACACTGCTGAAACGGTTGGAGTCTGCCAACAAGGGCCTATTCTTCTGAAATAGGCACACACAGGTCCATGCAGAGGGAAAAGGTACTCAAAGTCCTACTCATTATGCCTGGACAGGAGCCGCTTCTGTCCTGAGCTGCCCTGGTTAGTGGACCTGGCAAATTATCTATTTCCCCAACTGCAAATTTTTTCCTTCTCCAAGGCTGGGAGGATGGCCTTAGGTGCTCAACAGGGCCTATCTCAGGACAGGGAATTCAGCTGCTTGGGGGTGGGGTGGGGCACGGTAAAATATACGCAAGTACTTAGCTTTTGCTGAGAGTGCTGTTCTTCTCTGGTTCTGAAGGTGTGAGTATCCTGTGTGGCTGGCTGCTTCTCCCTGAGGAAATTGTGGCCGAACACTAGTACCAGTCCACTGCCGCCACTCCAGGAATGGTGTTTGAGGGCTCCCCGTGTTTCAGGTCTGGTTACTCCTCTCCACTTCTGAACTGTCTCTTCCTCCCCCTGCCTCTTAGTTCATTTTCTAAGCTTGCCTTTGATGCTCCAGGCTCCTAGCTTGTCATAAATATACTCATTTCACTTGTTTTTTCAGGTCTTTGTTGTAAAGAGGGCTTGCTGGAAGCGTCTGTCTATCCCGCCATCTTGGCTTCATCTGATTGAGAATAAATTTTATAGTTCCATTTTAAATCTTCACAATTGCTACCTTGTGGTAGATGCTCAATGAATACTTGTTGTAGTGTAAGAAGTAAATTTAGTTGAATTAAGGGACTATTTCTTCATGATAACAGAAAAGCTCATCAAATATTATTGGTGTGAAAATGATATGTGTAGAGGCAACCATTTTTATAATATGTAGAATATTTTTTTTAAGATAATAGCAAATTTAGGTGGAAAAACAAAACTATATTATAGAATTCATGTAAGTTAGACTCATCAGAAAACATTTTTTTTCCCCCTGTTCTGGATAGAGATAATCACAAGGCTTTCCATTTGTTTTTTGAGCTCTTAGGATGATGGTTCTTAGAGTTTGGATAAATCATGAAATAGAATTTTTCTAATATTATCTTTCCCTGCATTTCATATAACCAGATAAGTTATGTAAGGAAGGGGGAAAGGTCATGTCATACAAACTAAGTCTATTTTGTTTTGGATATAATATGTAAATAGTAGGTAGTCATTTAAGATAGTTGAAGTCTTCTAATTCCTACCTTTAATTAGTTAGCTTGTCAGTTTTTAACTATGGTTTAGATTAGGAAGCTAATATACATAATTTTGTACATTCAGCAAAAAGTACACAGGGTAACTTACCTTACGCACAAAGGCAGTCTCGATGTACATATGTCTGTGCATAAAATCACTTTCAAGCTTCTAGAAAGTGAAATCAGAACTGTAGGTTGGTGGAAAAATCTTTCTTCTTACAGTTTGATAGAAGAAATACTATGTACTTTAAGTTTAGCTTCTTTTTTTTTTCTCATGACCTCCAAATATGGTTTAATAGGTAAGTGGGTACTGTTTGTAAAAGACTAATCTGATGAGTGAATATGAGGAAGCCAGATGTTGTAGAGATGATAGATTTTAGAGAGTTGTGTTTATATACATTGGAATGAGGCCATTAGAAGCAGGTAAGCTGTAAGTTAGGGGGTCCAAGATGGTTCAAAAAGTAATATTTCTCAGAAAATTATATGTGAATATGATGCTTTTTTTTTTTTTAAATTTATCTTCACTCAAATATTCCAGCATTTGCGACACCAGCATTGGTATTAATCAACATCTTTGTCAGTCAGTGCCTTGGAGATTATCAGATGCTTATGTTGTCGTGATGGTTAATTTTATGTGTCAACTTGGCTAGGCTATGATTCTCAGTCATTTGACCAGATACTGGATTGTTTGCTGTTCTGTAATGTAATTTAATGTAATCACTTTCTGTGACATCATCTGATGTGATCATCCAATCAATTGAAAGGAGAGCTTCCATGGAGGTGTAGCCTGTCTCCAGAATATAAATGGATCTTCTAGGAGAGCTCCCTCTCCCTTTCTATTTTGATTCTGCACTCTTCTTGTAGCCTGACCTAGGGATCTTGGAACATAAGCCTGCAGAAGTCTCCTGCCTGTTGAGTGACTTACTGATCTTGGGCCTGCCAGGCCCACAACTGCCCGAGCCAACCCCTTGAAGTAAATCTCTCTCTATATATACATATATATGTAGATTTGTGTGTGTGTGCATATACATGTCTCACCAGTTTTGCTCCTCTAGAAAAAAAAAAAGTTTTTTTTTTTTTTCTAGAGAACTATATAAATAAGAACTCGGCATCAGGATTGGAAGAAGACTCACTAAGAACCTGTCATATGCAGATGACACAACCTTGCTTGCTGAAAGTGAAGAAGACTTGAAACACTTACTGAAGAAGATCAAAGACTACAGTCTTCAGTATGGATTACACCTCAACATAAATAAAACAAAAATCCTCACAACTGGACCAATAAGCAACATCATGATAAACAGAGGAGAGATGGAAATATCAAGGACTTCATTTTACTTGAATCCACAATCAACACCCATGGAAGCAGCGGTCAAGAAATCAAATGATGTGTTTGCTTTGGGCAAATCTGCAAAAGGCCTCTTTAAAGCATTAAAAAACAAAAATGTCACTTGAAGGACTGAGATGCACCTGACCCAAGCCATGGTATTTTCAGTCACCTCATATGCAGGCAAAAGCTGGATAATGAATGAGGAAGACCAAAGAAGACTTTAGATACATATGAATTATGGTGTTAGCGAAGAATACTGGATATACCATGGACTGCTGGAAGAATGAACAAATCTGTTTTGTACAGCCAGAATGCTCCTTAGAAGTGAAGATGGCAAGACTTCATCTCACATACTTTGGACATGTTATCAGGAGGGACCAGTCCCTGGAGAAGGACATCATGCTTGGAAAGTAGAGGGTCAACAAAAGAGAGGAAGATCCTCAGTGAGATGATTTCACGCAGTGGATGCAACAATGTGCTCAAGCGTAACAATGATTGTGAGGATAGCACAGGACCAGGCAGTGTTTTGTTCTGTTCTACATAGGGTTGCTATGAGTCAGAACCAACTTGATAGCACCTAACAACAACAACAACAACAGAGAACTCTAACTAAAATATTTATTTAGCAATAAAATCCAGTTTGATTGAAAAGTTCAGAATTTTCAAAGTTATGTGGGAGAACTGCTTGAATCTCAAACACAGCCAGTAAAAAGTGAGCCTGTGGAAACTTAGATCAGAGAATAAAAGTGACATGGTTTGTAGGTGATTGACTTTCAATAAGAAATGATTTCTGAGCCAAAAAAGTAAGAGGAAAATCTTGAAAAAAATAAATCTATGCATCTGACATATAAAATTTAAATTTGAAGAGAAGAAAGAATGCATCATAACACAATTATCTTAGAAAAAAAGAAACATATCTTTCACAAATCAATGTACACTTGGTCCGTTCTTAACTTGTTTTAAAATTAGTACAACGTTGCAAATGTAACATGAATGTAAAGATATAAATTAAATCAGCCTATTTTCATAATTCTTCGTTTCCATGTTCGGGACTATGTAAGATGAAATCCTTTATCCAATTCCAGGTAGACTCACTTAAAATTATCTTTTTTTTTTTTTTTCAGAACTGATTATCCTTGAATATACTTTTGCATTTTTACTGTTTTAGCTTCTTTTCTAGGGCATCACAAAGGTAAATATTGAATAACAGGAATTAAAATTTTTTTCTTGATTGAAAACAGCGTATTACATATTCTTTACAATTTTTCAATCAAAATAGAATGTAGCACACATTATACTTAATATTTAATCTCTAAGTCAGACTAAAAAAAAACCAAAATCCTTTGCCGTTTAATCGATCCTGACTCAGCGACCCTATAGGACAGAGTAGAACTTCCAAGGATCACCTGGTAGATTTGAACTGCAGACCTTTTGGTTAGCAGCAGAAGCACTTAACCATTACACCACCAGGGTTTCCTAAGTCAGACTACATGAGCCTACTTAGTCATTTATTTATTTACTTATTCATTGAGGAAGTACTTACTGAACAGCAGGTAGTGATTGTTGCTGGCCTTACAACTGTGAACCAGCACAATCCTACCCAGCTCTCCTCTTTATTCTATTGGAGAATTCACCTGGCTGCCCTAGCACTATTCATCAGAGAAATGAGGAGAATCTCTACGTTTCTGTCCAACTCCAACTTTCTATTGTTCCATGAATCTCAAATAACACACATTTAACTCTAATATGGATCTTGTTCTAAAATATGAAAATTATGAAAGTACAGAATCACTTCTCACTCACCCAGTGTTCTTTTCCTGGATACTGGTACCTAGTTATTTATTTATTTTTTTTGACACTTCTTTTTAACACACAATACTGACACCTTGACAGTTCATGTATTGTATTAAATTTTACTACTACTGACAGGCCATTATTAGATGTATTGCTATTAACTTTTCACCTAATTACAAGCAATGCAGTCTGATTTTACAGGACATAAATATACTTATGTCCCAAGTGTCAAGTAAAAAATATGGTTGTTTTAACTAGTTAAGGAAAGTAATTATTGCATTGTATTATGTGAAATCTACTGTAGAGCCTCAGAGACCTAAAATATTTTAATATCTGTAAAGATTTATTCTTCTCCTTGTATTTTAAATGTTGGATGTTTATTAAGAAACATTCTGTGACCTTTATAAATATCTTCTACAAGGTAAAAAGCCATGCTAGCAGAATGCAATAGGATTCTCACTGGCCTAGAGAAAGTTCCATCTGATGTGCACGTGCACCTTAAATCACAATAAGATGGCAAAAAGCAAGATCTAGCACAACAATTACAGTTGTGACTAATTAAAATTCTTGATTTTCAAAAAGAGCTTTCAAAGCACACATGAATATAAATTATATAAATAGCCAGATTCATGGAAAATTATTAATGATGGCAAAACTTGCCAATTTGGTTTTGAAATTGCTTTTTATGATGACCTCACTTCCTGCTTTTTTGTTCTCCATCTCAAAATTTCTCTTCATCTTTGTCCATCATGTAAGTTGTTCTCTGCTTGCTCGGGTGAACAGTCCTTCCTCCTTTCCAAGGCCAATCTTTCTTTTGATTCTCTTGATTCCGTCCATTTCTGCCTCTTCAGTGCTCATTCCATCCAATATCCCTTTTTTTTTTGTCTTTCATGTTCAGTTGCCACCTCTCCATTCCTTACATTTTGTCTGCTCATTCATTCATCCACTCATTCATCCAACAGACTTTTTTGAATATTTTATGTGTTAAGCACTGCAAGGTATGTATCAGTGAAAATAAAGATAGTGATTAACATTATAATCATTAACATTTCTTGAACTTTTCGTACATTTCTTCATATAATGCTCACAAAAACCCATGAGGTATGTATTATTTGTATGCCCATTTCTCAGACAGAGGTGTGCAGAGAGAAACTTGCCAAAATCACACAGCTAGTAGGGTGCAGACCTGGCACTTGAATCTAGACTATGAGACTGCAAAGCAGTACAATCTGTGTCCTCAGGAAGACCACGGCTAAGTCTAAAGAGGCAGACACAAAAAGACAAGTATCATTCATGATCATTTAAATAATAGAAATATGTAAAAGAAATACTGAGGACATGGTGGGGCAGTAGGCAAGATTTTACAGAAGAGGTGATGTTTCAACTGGGATTTGAAGGGAGGCTGGGAATTTTCTTGGAGAACAATTCTTTTAAACCTCCCACAAAACCCTGGAATCATCTTGACTCCTATAGTAGATGGGTTGCTTTAATAATCATAATTCATGGCCTCCCTATATATATATGCTCTTTGCTCTACAACTTTGTAGTCCTTTCCCATTCTGACCCTGGGTCCTGTTATGAGATTTTCTTGGACCAGTGAGACCAAATACGAGGCAAAGTCTTAAAAGAGTGCCTGTGCATTTCCACTCACACTTTCTCTTCCTTGTCTTCATCCTGGGCACTTTCCTGAGTCAGTCTGCTTGAGGGTGAGTGGACTGAGCTGAGTCAGCCTCATTGTCCAGCTGAGGCTCCAGACGTATAAGAGAGCTGAACCAAGATCAGCAGATGCCTGAGTGGCACCCCTCCTTGCCACCAGCCCACTTCAGAAGGACTGACGTGGTCAACCAATCTGTATAGACACACGAGAAAAAAGAAATACTTATTGCTATATGTCACTGAGATATTGTAATTGTTCAATATACAGAGTTACTGTGGCAAGAAGTGACAGATATAACTCCTGACATTTCACATTTTATCAGTTGCCCAGTGATACCCATTGTGCCTCTGTGAGATCATAGTCATTCATATTTCTTTCCTTTTCAATTATTATTACAACTACCCTACTTCAGTTCCTTATTGCCAATGTCCTGGACTGGTCTCTCCCCTCTTCCACCCATTTTACAAACAATTGATTATGTAATTTTGTTAATACAAAATTTTGGTGTTGTCACCTCAAAAGCTTTCAGTGGTTTCCTAAATGCCCCAGGATCAAACTCCTTAAGCTAGTATTCAAACCCCCTACACCCATCACCTAGTCTCAAACTTCCTTCTTGGTTCTCCTTTTCCCTTCTTATACTATACTTTCTCTCTTGGTCATCCAATGTTCTTGCAATTATGCAGATTCTTCCCTCCGTTTAGAATGCTCTGAATCCCAATTCTAGACCTCTAAATCTTACCAATCTTGTATCTCCAATCTTGCGTTATTACCCAGGATAACTTCCCATGTTTCAATTCTGAGCCTTCCTCACACTTAATACCACTTTTAGAACTTCGAGCGCTCACTTTTTACTATAACCTGTTGCTGTTGAGTTGAGTCCAACCCACGGCAACCCCATGTGTACAGAGTAGAATGGTCCATCGGGATTTCTTGGCTGTAATCTTTTTGGAATCAGGTTGCCAGGCCTTTCTTTCACAGCACCTCTGGGTGCATTTGCACCACCAACCTTCAGGTTAGTAGTTGAACACAAACTGTTTTGTACCACCCTGACACATTACTTTTTACTACAGTCATTTGTGTGTAAGACTTTTGTGTCCCGCTGTACTTGAGGGCAAACACTGAGTCTTTCTACCCTTACCTTCCTACCCTCTGATATATAGGAGTAAAGCTCCTATACAACAAGTATGATGTCCTCTTCATTTTGTACCAGCTTGGCACATACTATATGCTCGCCGTTCAATTTTATGCTAAACTGAATCAAATTGTTTATAACATATTTGGAAGGGCTATAAAAAATATTCAGAGGTTGCCAAGTAATATGTATTAAGAATCAATAACATGTGAGGTATTACATAGCCTCAAATATGGGAGTAGTTATTAATCAACACATTTGGCAGAGAGAGAAAAGCCCCAAATGTACTACCAGAACTTGGCAAATTCAATGTGGGGAGACATGAGTGAGGGAAGAAACTAATGGTCAGTTGAATGTGCTTTCAGATGGGCTAATCACAGTTAACTTGGAAAATTAGATTGAAAACATTATGGTGTCATTTTCAGCTTTTGAGTAATGAGTTTTTTTGTTTAAGAGAACATTAAGGTCTATAATGTCTAGAATATTCTGATGAAGGAACAAAAGGATGAGCTATAAGAAACAAAATGTCCTGCAAAGGGTAGACAGAATATCTGTTTAAAGTCAGGGGATATGAGCACTCACTAACCTTTTCACTCAAATTATCGTCTTGGAAAGAACAACAATGGTGGCAACATCTCTGCAAGCAAAGGCCAGAAAATTGTATCTAGATGTCACAGGATAAATCAGAATAAAAGCTCATTTGCCATATTCCAAACTGCCACAACAGGAAGTCAATGAGCAATCCAAGCTGCTGCTACTGCCGAGAGCAGGTGATTATACAGAGATGGTGCTGAAGAGCACAAGGTCGTGAGCTTAATTACTACACAGAGTTTTAACTCCTGAAATGAAATTTGCTCCTGGTCACCAATTGGACTTCTGGCTCTGCTTAGCCATCTTGATAGGAGAACATTTTTGTCAGAAACAAGACTGAGTAAGGGAGAGTGAATGATCTGTGGAGTTAAAAATTGAGAAGAAAAAGTGATGTGGTTCAGTGGAGAGAAAACACACTTAGACCAGTATTGGGTCTGGGATTGGTCACTTATGAATGACAACCATGAGAAAGTCCCTTTGTCTCTCTGAGTCCAATTTTCTCATTTATAGCATGGGGATAGCATGCAGAATTAAATGATAATATGCATCTAAAATGTTTTACACATGGAGGTCATGCAACGAATACTACTACTAAAAAAAAAAAAACGCCATTGCCGTCAAGTCGATTATGACTCATAGTGACCCTATACAACAGAGAACTGCCCCAGAGTGTTCCCAAGGAGCTGCTACTACTACTATTGCTTTATTGGAAATAAATGACCCAAAGCATTTATGTATTTTTAATTGTGGAATGTTGTTGTTGGGTGCCATTGAGTTGGTTCTAACTCATAGCAACCCTATGTACAACAGAATGAAACACTGCCAGGTCCCGTGCCATCCTCACAATCGTTGTTATTCTTAAGCCCATTGTTGCAGCCACTATGTCAATCCATCTCATTGAGTGTCTTTTTTTTGCTGACAGACGACTTTACCAAGCATGATGTCCTTTTCCGGGGACTGCTCCCTCCTGATAACACATCTAAAACACTTGAGATGAAGTCTCACCATCATTGCTTCTAAGGAGCATTCTGGCTCTACTTCTTCCAAGACAGAATTGTGGAACGATAGTGACATATTTGCATAACATTGGTTCTTATTTCAGAGGTGACTAAGGCATGATGATTAAAATTCACTGGGTTTACAAAAAAAGTGGGAATGGCTTTTTTCTTCAACTGATAAATCTATTGACTAGAACTTGGTTCTTTGAGTTTAAAAAATGAAATAATCATATTGAAACCATAGGTCTAAATCCTAGCAGCAGCTAGTGGTAAAATGTTTCAGAGCAGGCAAGATCACAAATAAGAAGAAGAACTATCACTTAGATGGTGCTTGCTATGTACCAAAGTCTGCTCCTGAGGGCTTTACATACAGTAAACCAAAAAAATTAAACCCGTTGCCGTCGAGTCGATTCTGACTGATACCGACCCTACAGGACAGAGTAGAACTGCCCCATAGGGTTTCAAGGAGTACCAGGTAGATTCAAACTGCCGACCTTTTGATTAGAAGCTGTAGCTTTTAGCCACTATGCCACCAGGGTTTCCTTATGTACAGTAACTCACGTAAAATAGCATGACTTAGTTAATTTAATATCTAACCAACAGGGGAATCTTAGCAAACATATTTGACGAGTTGGATGACCCACTGTGGGTTCTCTGTGTCTGTTCATCTTGGAAATTTGGTGCTAGATAAGAAGTTGTTTTGGCAAAAGGACTGATAGGAATTTTTTTAGGCTTTGCAGGCTGCATGGTCTTTGTCCCAACTACTTAACTCTGCCATTGTAGTGTGGAAGCTACAATGCATAAAACAAATGGACATGGCTTTGTTCCAACAAAACATTTTTTATGACACTGAAATTTGATTTTCATATAATTTTCACATGTCACGAAAATTATCCTTCTTTTGATTTGTTTTCAACCTTTTAAAAATACAAAAATCTCTCTTGGCTGATGAGTTGTAACAAAGCAGACAGTTGCCGGATTTGGTCCAGGGGCCGTAGATTGCCACACCTTGTGTTAGATGAGCAAATATTGATCTGTTTATATAAATAGTTACAGAAAAGACTTTATATTACATGACTGGAAATAGCACAACTTCCTTCCTCAGGCATCAGCCTTTTTCTTTATCTCTGTAACCTTGAAACTTATGAAACTTCTTTTAATATCTAGTTAGATGGCAGTTGACTTTACTTAAATTTTGTATATAGAGTGGATATGTATATACATGCGTAAAGAAACTTCAATTTCAGTATTTTCTATAACTAAAATTTCTTGATAGCCCAAGATCCTTTCATTGGGGATTGAACACTGAATCTTGACCAGTTCAAGGTTTTCCTTTGCTCCTTTCTTCTAGGTTGTATATAAGTTCTGGAGGATTACATAGCATCAATGCAAAGTGTCTGCTCCTCGTTGGCATCTCTTCACACTTGCATCTTTTGCAATGCCATTCTCCTCTAGTCCATGTCACTGTCAACCCTCCATGTGGACACCTGCTGGCTATCCAGTCTCCTATCCCACCTGTGACATTAGCTGCATCTGCTACTACTTCTTCCGTTCATCTATACTTTGAAGGCTTTTCAGTTTCACTAACTCTTTCTCAACAAAATTTCACCCCTTTTTGGTGGGTGTATTGGTTTGCCAGGACTGCCATAACATAGTACCACAAACTAGGTAGCTTAAAAGAGCAGAGATGTATTCTCTCACAGTTCTGGAGGCTAGAAGTCTGAAATCAAGGTGTTGGCAGGGCCAGGCTCTCTCTGAAGGCTGAGGAGGACCTTTCATGGTCTCTTCCAGACTCTGGTAGCCCCAGGCATTCCTTATCTGGCACCTACTATGTAACTCCATCTTCTCGAAGCCCTCTTCCCTCTCTATCTCTGCATCTCTTCTCCTTCTTACAAAGACTCCAGTCATATTGGATTAGGACCCACCGTCCTCCAGTATGACCTCATCTTGAATAATTACATCTTCGAAGACCCCATTCCTGAATAAGTTCACATTCACAGGTATGTGGGGATGTTAAGACTTCAATATATCTTTTTTGGGGGAACATAACTCAAATCAGAATAGGGGCTTGTGAAATGTTGAACTGCTGTACCGCGTTACACCAAGATAGTAAGAACTTAAAGTTTCTATCTCCAGCCCTGTCAACCATGTTGCCATTTCTATTTTAACATTTTCACACTGTAGTGAAGAGTTGTGCAAGGCTGCTACTTCCAGGTTTCATAATGGGAAGTAGGGCACAGGTCCCCTCTACTGTTGGAGCTCAAACCCATAAGGGGCTCTGTTGCATCACCCTCTTCCCAGAGCTCACATCACCCTCTCACACTTGATTGTTTTCTACACTCAGGCTTCATCTCAAGGTCAGAGGGATTTTCTTTAATCACTGGAGTAATAAAAAATTGCCCGTATGTTTCATGAATTCTTCCAAATATGTTCTTTTTGGCATTAGCTCTATGCTTTGATTTCTTCAGCATCTGGCCTTTAGAGATTCAAAGACTTTTCCTTTAGAACTATTGTCCTGCTATGTGTTTCCAAAGTCAATTTTGGAACTCAGAAACTAAAAATGGACTTCCCCCCCCCGCACAGTATTTTAACAACCCTACCCTGAGTCCTCTTTTCTGTGTGAATGGAGAAAACAATGCTGAGATCACGAATAATCCCTCAGCCAGTATATCATGTTGTTATTGTAACACAGATACATCTGCCAGTGAGCACTGTTGAAGTGGTTGTAACACTCAGCATATGGGAAGATGAAGCCCATTCTAGAGTCTACAGGAAGATTCTTCTGAAAAATTTACTTCAGAGCTAGAATTTGAATTTCTGAATGAAAGCATATATTCGCAGTGCGTTAGATTCCTTGCCATGTCTCCCAAGGAGGCAGACAGCCAAAAATTCTCCTGGCTTTTTTTCAGTTTTGTCTTTGGAAGGTAACATACCCTATAACTGTGCTTAAGTTATGTATTGGCAACACTGATTTCTATTTGACCTTCTATATTAATTAATTGGGTCCTTGGGTCTGTGAGCAAAAGCAAAGGAATGTGGTCCCATGGGCAGAACACTCCAAATAATAAACTGTTTCCAAAATTAAGAACAGAAAAATAGAAAACATTGTCTACTGTGCATGAAATGTCAAAGACATATGACGTTCTGTTCAATTCTTTGTAAGCTCAAAGGATTATTATATTTAAGCCACGAAGGACATAAGGATCAAAAAAAAAAAATGTAACGTCAAACTTCCTTGTAAGTCAACCATGAAGAGCAGTACTAAGAGCATTACGCTCGTTCTCAAGTATTGCGATTTGACCAAAATTGTGAACCTCTAAGCTACCATGTTGAGATCTTACTTCTCTTCTTGAGCTTCAGAATGTTGTGGAGACAAAAAAATTGCTAACCTGCTATGTGTCATCAAAGGAAAACTGATAATTGTGAGTTATTGCCAGTCTCAAATAAGAATGCTTAACAATCTTTTTTTTTTCTTTATTTTGTTGAAAATGCATCATTTTTATCTTTCAGAAATCCTTTTTGGCTGTTATATTCACTCTTGCCTATCATTCTGAATGTGGGTGGTGAGTTTGTTTTGTGTAAATTTTACTCACAGACTGAAAATAAAATTAAAGTTGTCAGGTTCACAAACATTGCCTGTGATCTTAAATGAACAATTCCAGAAAGTCCTGCAATTCATGAAACCTGGTGAAAAGGGATTAGAGCTTTTCAAAGGTTTCTACGAAGTCAACTTTAATTTTATGAAACTGCTCTTCTAATTTAGAAGAATTGTTTATCTCCTACCCAACATCTAAGTGCTCCGTCCAATTAACAAGACTTTGACCACCCAAGACAGAGTTTATCCACTGGTTATCTTACTTGCAAAACTGATGTTGATGGAATGTGTGATAAGCTCTGGTTTCTTCAAGTAATGCTTGGTCTCTGGCCTCTTCCTGAATCAAAGCTAAGAAAGTATCCTGTGATCCTAACAATTGATTGATTGAAGATGACATTTCAAGCTTTGAGTTGGAGACTTGGTGATTGGGTCTTGCCCTGGAGGTTTAAATTCTCACGTCCTCTGAGCAGCAGCTAAACATATAACAAAGCTGCCTGGTTAGCTGACATTAACGCACTACTGTTAATAGCTTTGGACTTCGTATGTGGCTTGCCCATCATTTGGCAAGGATAGGCATAGCCAGTCCTGGTGTGTGAAGCTGTTGACAGATGAGCAGACCTTGATACAGCAGAAGCAGAACAAAGGGCTAATCGCCTATGGCAGTGAGGATGAGATAACTTGCCTTCCTTCCTAAATAAACAGATGGAAAGAGTTTACATTTTTTTTTTTCCAATTATTTCATTTTCTATGTTTCACAGTAATAGAACCAAAAAGGTTTTATTTTGGGGGGAAGTTTTATTTTTCTTTAGTTAGTCTATCCAAACAACAAGGGAGCTGAGTCTTTTGGGGATAGATTCAGTGAGGAAAGGGTTAGTTTTTCTGAGGGTTCACTGCACTTGGATAAGATGTCACTGCAGGGGCATGCCAACAGTCAGATTACTTGATCAAGGGCTGTGTTCCTAGAAAGGCAGGATTCTATCAGGAAAATATACATGGAAATAATACTTCACCTTCCTTGAGGATTGATGGCATTTGGAACTCTCCTTGGAGTTCTTGGTTCATGTAATTTCTTTCATCTCTATCTTTCTTTTAAGATGTCAGATGGCAAGGGAAGTGATGGAGTGGCTCTCAAGTCCCAGTGTACGTGAGAGCCTTTTTCCTATTTAATCTTAGTGTAAGACTCACAAATTAAACTCAGTTTATTTTTCTCTCACGACTGTCAAAGTTAGATGTTCTACAAAGTTTCAAGGCTAAACAATGAAACCTGTTTCAATGACTTTTTGCCATTTCATAGATAGGTGTTCAAGTCAGACTGTGAGCATTATGCAAATATATCTGTGGCACAAAAAGGAACCCTCAAATTAAATGTTTGTTCTTTTTCTATCTGATTACGAGCTGATTACATGCAATCATGCCAAGTACATGATTTACATTCTTAAAATATACAGCTTCAGCATCTACTTATGATTCCCAAGTGACCTTAGTATTAATTTATTAAGCATGTATCTTGTAACAAACGCAAGACTTCTGTCTCCCAAAGCAACAGCATTATCTTGTATTAATGAAATCGGAAATGTATAAATCAAGTTGCACATTGATATCTTCAAGCAAGGTCTAGGAAAAATTGTCATAGAATTCAAGAGAAATTCTGAAGATGTTCACCACAGGGATGTTTCTGGTATTTTCAAAAAGAAAAAAAAAAAAAAAAGGTAATTCAACATGAAGTAAATAGCTAAAAACAGAGATTTCGTGAACAAGATTACTTCTTTATTCTATTGATCTCCCCTTTTCCTTAAAAAATAATGGATAGTAAACAGAAACCAAGAAAATAAGAGCCCATTCAAAAGCTTCTCTAATCAAAGACTTTTTTTTTTCCCCCACTTTCTTGGCCCTGTTTTGAACAATCATTTCACATAGTAGTAAACACTTGACCACCCAAGTTTCCTTTACAAGAAAATATTCCCTTCTTCAGTGAGAAAATAACAAACCTGAGGGTTTACTATCTCTCTTATCTATTTTTTCAACTGTGTAAAGAAAAAGGAAAGCCCGTTCCACAAGATTATGGCCTTAAGAGCATCCAGTGCCTCTTCCTTACAGCTCACCTCCTTAATTCATGGATGGATCACCGAAGGGTGAATAAAGGAGAAAGATGTTTCACAAAAGGGTCAAACAAGTGCCCTCCATTCATCTTCCTTGAATACTGACTATAGCAAAGGCACAAAATCATAACTTCAGTGCCACAATTATATATGTTTTATTTCTATTTGTCCCTGTAAGGTCAGCTTATTTGGCTTATCATAAGTTTTTTTTTTTAATGCTATAACTAGCTCCGACCTTGATAAGGATTCTTGTCACCAGCTTTTCACAAGATCTGGTAGACCAAGTGTGAGATTGATGATAGCCTCATATGAATCCCTGTGATACCCTGGAGGGACATTGATTTCTGTTTCTAATTATGGAATAAAAGACTTCGCTTTGTATTTTCTTTTTAAGATGGGAATTCATTCACTATTATGAAATACCTGCCACGGTCATCTAAAGCCCCTCCTCCACCCTACCCCTTTTTTTTGGATTCTCAGAACTCATTAAAGTAAGGCTTGCGTTGACAGACCAATGGTGCAATGGCACGTTATAGCGGAAATGACAGAATAGAGCAATTCTGAAACTTTAGGGCTAATTTTCTTTGGTCCTTGGTTGCCACAAAAGAAAAAAAAAAAAACTCCAAAAGAGTTTTAAAACCTGTGCCTGTTTTGATCAAATCTAAGGAGAGTTAATATCAAGAATACAGTGAGCCAGTGGCAACACTGTTCATAAAGCTAACAAATTCACCTCCAGGGCCAGGGCTTGTGTTGTAGTAGGTTCTAGCGACAGGGAGAGCAAGGTGTGTAATCAGGCTGGAAGACAATAAACAATGCAGCCGCTGGAAGGATCTAGTTCTCCCACCTCTGCAGGATCTTGGCACTTATCTTTTCATAGCACCTTGTGCTTATTCCATTCATTCACTCATTCATTCAGCAAATATTTATTGATAATCAATATCATGTCAAGTACCAGGCTAGGCTGTGGGGCTATATTAATGCCCTCATGACATTTCTCTCTCTCATTAATCGTAACCAAATAATTTGCATAATTAAAAATCAATTACAGCCATAATACGTGGTATTAATGAAAGGCCCAACAGTTCAATGAAAGACTACGGTAGAGTTTACCTTGTCAGGAATGTCAAGGAAAGCCATCCTGAGGAAGTGACAGTTGAAGCAGAGATAAAATCATGCACAAAATTACTCTGGAGGGGAGAGATTGGCCATGTGAGGGCCTAAAAAAGGCCTCTTTAGTTGTACTGGGCTATAGGGTCCCTATGAGTCAAAATCAACTCCACAGCAATGGGTTTGGTTTTTTTTGTGGGCTGGTGAGAACCAGTGAGACCAAAGAGACTAGACTACGCCAGGCTTTGTCACATGGAGAATTTTTGCCCTTATCCTAAAGGTAATGCAAAGCTGTTGAAATATTTTCAGGTGGCAAGTAGTCTGCAGTATAATCATATTTGCAATTTAAAAAGATTGCTTTGGTTAAATAGAGTCAAGTGAGTGGGAGGAGCTCAGACTGTCTGTGGAGGTGCAGATTCAAAGCTGCTGCACTGATCCAGGCAAGAGATGACGGGACAGATGATGAGAGATTTAACTACAGATAACAGTGAAGATGGAGAGAAATGGGTACATTCAAGAAATGGTCATAAGGCAAGGCCATTGGGACTCAGACACAGTTTGGCTATGGGGGGTTAACTTTTTGTCAAAGAGAAACCAGGTTCCTAGCTTGGAGGTGGTTCCCTCTTTTGCTAGTAGATTATATGTACGTCTACTTTTGGTTTCCTCTTCTAGAATTTAGCTTCCTTTAGTTAAGAGACCACACCTTACTCATGTTTGTATTCCCAGTTTCTAGCACAGTGTCAGCATGTAAGGAGAACTCAACTGAAAGTTATTAATTGAAATTCTTAGTTATATGTTGTTGCCATCCAGTTGGTTCCAGATAGCAGAATTCAACATCACCCAGTCCTGCACCATCTTCACAATCATTTGTATGTTTGAGTACCTTGTTGTGACTGTTGTCAATTCATCTCATTGAGGGTTTCCCACTCCTTCTCTCACCCTCCACTTTACCAAACATGATGTCTTTCTCAGCAATTGATCCCCCATGAAGACACATACAAAGCAAACAAGTTGAAGTCTTGCACAATAATTTGTGGTTCCCAGGATTTTCATTGGCTAATTTTTGGAAATAGGTCACCAGGCCTTTTTTCCTAGTATGTTTTAGTTTAGAAGCTCTGCTAAAACCTGTCCAACATGGGTGACCCTGCTGATATTTGAAATACTGGGGGCATAGCTTCCAGCTTCATAGCAACACCAAGCCACCAAACTATGACGAACTAGCAGATGGGTGGTAGACTTATGTGTTTAGAAGTGAAAGTATTCTGAGACTACATGCCCTGTGTCAAGATGGGCATAATGAAAAATGAAGTGTAAATTTAATGAGAAATCTGACTTACTTTCTCATCTCGCCTTGCTATTGCTCCATTTTCTATGTTTGATAACTTTTAGAAATACACTCTTTTAAGTAGCTAATAAGAGGTGTAAGAAAAATAAGTGGTATGATTTATGGTAAATGGTAATAATAATGGCCAACACATATAGAGCATCCACCACTAGTCTATCAGTTTGTGGTACTGTGGTGGCTTGTGTGTTGCTGTGATGCTGAAAGCTATGCCAGTGGTATTTCATATACTGGCAGGAAAGCCTGTGGTGGACAGATTTCAATGGAGCTTCTTGACTAAGATAGACTAGGAAGAAGGACTTGGCTATCTACTTCTGAAAAGAAAAATTGGCCAGTGAAAACCTTATGGATATCAGTGGAACATTGCCACATAAAGTGCCAGAAGATGAGCCCCTCAGGTTAGAAGGCACTCAAAGTATGATCAAGGAAGACAGTGCCTCCACAAGGTAGAGTCAACCTTAATGACATAAATGAAGCAGAAGCTTTCGGTACCTTCATTTGCTGATGTGGCATGACTCAAAATAAGAAGAAACAGCTGCAAACATCCATTAAAAATTGGAACATGGAATGTACTAGGTATGAATCAAGGAAAATTGGAAGTTGTCAAAAATGAAATGTGACATTTGGAGATTGATATCCTAGACATTTGTGAGCTCAAATGGACTGGTATTGGCCATTTTGAATCAGATAATCATCTGGTCTACTATGCCGGGAATGACAAATTGAAGAAGAGTGGCATCATCTTCATCCTCAAAAAGAACATTTCAAGATCTATCCTGAAGTACAATGCTGTCAGTGATAGGATAATATCCATATACCTATAAGGAAGACCAGTTAATAAGACTATTATTCAAATTTATGCACCAATCAGTAATGCCAAAGATGAAGAAATTGAAGATTTTTTACCAAATGCTGCAGTCTGAAATTGATCGAACATACAATCAAGATGCATTGATAATTACTGGTGATTGGAATGCAAAAGTTGGTAACAAAGAAAAAGGATCGGTAGTTGGAAAACGTGGCCTTGGTAAGAGAATTGAAGCCAGAAATCACATGACAGAATTTTACAAGACCAATGACTTATTCATGGCAAATACCTTTTTTCAACAATATAAATTGCAACTATGCATGTGGACCTTTCCGACTGGAATACACAGGAATCAAATCTACTACATCTGTGGAAAGAGAAGATGGAGAAGCTCAGTATCATCAGTCAGTCAGAACAAGGCCAGGGGCCAACTGTGGGACAGACCATCAGTTGCTCATATGCAAGTTCAAGTCAAAGCTGAAGAAAATTAGAGCAAGTCCACGAGAGCCAAAATACAACCTTGAGTATCTCCCACCTGAATTTAGAGACCATTTCAAGAGTAGATCTGATGCATTGAACAGTAACAGATGAGTTGTGGGATGACATCAAGGACATCATACATGAAGAAAGCAAAAGGTCATTAAAAAGGCAGAAAAGAAAGAAAAGACCAAAGTGGATGTCAGTAGAGGCTCTAAAATTTGCTCTTGAATATAGGGTAGGTAAAGTGAATGGAAGAAAAGATGAAGTAAAAGATGTAAACAAGATTTCAAAGGGCAGCTCGAGAAGACAAAGTATTCTGATGAAATGTGCAAAGACCTGGAATTAGAAAACCAAAAGGGAAGAACACACTTAGCATTTCTCAAGCTGAAAGAACTGTAGAAAAAAATTCAAGCCTCAAGTTGCAATAGTGAAGGATTCTATGGGAAAAAAATCAAACGACACAGGAAGCATAAAAAGAAGGTGGAAACAATACAGAGAGTCAATATACCAAAAAGAATTGGTTGACAATTTCGGAGGCTAGGAGTTCTGATACAGGTTATTGGCCATGTTGTTTTCTTCTGCAGGCTCTGAGGAAGGCACTGTCCAAGACTTTCTCCAGGTTCTGCTGGCTCCTGGCAATCCTAGGCATTCTTTGACTTGTAGATGCATCTTCACACGGCCATCTTTTTTCTGTCTCTGTCTTTATTTATTTTTCTCTTTTATCAGGATACCAGTCTTATAGGATTAGGACTCTTTTTTTACTCCAGTAATATGACCTCCTATTAATCTATCTGACAACATCTTCAAAGATTCTATTTCCTAACAGGGTCACGTTCATAGGTGCAGTATATACCTATAGCAAGCCTATGTACAAGAGAATGAAACACTCTCAGTTCTGCACCAGCCTCACAATCCTTGTGATGTCTGAGTCCATTGTTGCAGCCACTGTGTCAGTTCATCTCCTTGAGGGTCTTCCTATTGGGGGAGACAACAATTCAGTCTACAATAATTCCCTTACTTTCTCTATTCAAAATTTCTTGGGGAGAATCTACCCAGGAATGGGCTTTTTTCTTTTTTCACTTATGTTAATAAAACTTGAGCTTTTCAGCCTTGGTCTCACGTGAAAAACCAGTCCCATCATACCAAAGTGCTTGTTACCCAAGGGTTTCCCAGGAAGAATAGGATACAAGCAGTGGATCTCTCTGGCTCTAGTTGGTCCTCTACTTATATCCAGTCTTACAAGGATGGAGTACCACATGAACTGTGTTTGCAGGGTGCTCAAGTAATTTAAACTTACAGACTTAATCATAATACAAGCCTACCTGTACATAGCAATAATAAAAAAAAAATCATGATTTACCTATGATTTATAACATAGAAATCAGTTTTATTAAACTACGATGTCTATTAAACTATCACTTTTATTGAACTATTAAGCTTTCTTTCTTAGGCTGGGTTCTCTAGAGAAGCAAAACCAGTAAAGCATATAAATATATAGAGAGATTTATATCAAGGAAATGGCTTTCGTGATTGTAGAGGCTGAAACGTCCCAAGTCTGTGTATCAGGATAGAGGGTTCTCTCAATTCAAGTAGCCACTGGGGCTTGCAAACCCAAGATTGGAAGGTTGGAAAGCGGGGCTCCCGCTCTCAGGCTATGAAGATCAACGATTTCCAAGATCTGTGAATAAGCTAATAGCTCAAGTCCCAGGAGCTGGAGGTCAGATGAACAGAAGGCAGCACAGGATCAAGAGTGAGCAAAAAAGCTAGAATGTCTGCTTATATTTAGATGCAGGCTACACCCCCAAGAAACCTCCCTTTCAACTGACTGGCTACTAACAGCACATTCAATCATGGGAGTGATCACATATAAGCACTGAGAATCATGGTCCAGCCAAGTTGACACACAATCTTAACCATCACAGTTTTATTAAACTATTATTAAATTCACTTTTATTAAACTATTAGGCATATATTTTCCAATCATAGTACCTACTGCTGAGCCTGTATTGGGTATGGTATTTGCAGGGTAAACGGTATTGCCTCCATTGTCTCCATGCCTATGGCAACATCAAAAGGTATCCCCTGGGAACCTGACCCCTTAGTGTTTTTCTAACTGGCTGTATAATTAACTAGCAGATGTAGGCTTGTAACTTGCAATATTTTAGCTAGGGAAAGGGAAAGTGTTTCCTTGACAAATAAAGGAGTCTTTTCCTGGTGCCACAAGGCCAAGAGTTAACAATATGCCCTCTGTGTCTCAACCTTCCTCTCCCCTCTTCCCTCTTTTCCCATATATTCTGATACATATACTCCCTTGGCCCATGCTATATAAACACTACATATTCCCTCCCTCGTGATGCAGCAAGGGGTGTGTGTGGAGGAAATTGAATATTTACCCTTGGACAGGAGCCTTAGAGTTCAGTTCACAATGAACCCTACTCTGTTCCTCTTTGTCCCAATTACTATATACGTAATAAAGGCTTGGGACTATGCCAGTGAGTAGTGTTGCTATTCATTCTGATCCAAAGAGCACCATCTGATTTACTCCTTGACACACTGTAATATTTATATTCATATGCTCTTGCCTTAATTATGCTTTAAGAACTCCCTACCTGTAGCAGATGATGTTGGGATCCAAACCAGGTCACCTTTACTGGACTATGCGCCCATTCCACAGATGCTGCAGGTGTTGGCTGATGACACACACCTACTATACTCTTCTTCAGAGAATCACCCTTGGCTTACTGCAGACTCCTTGCTAAGAGGTGTCTGATAATGGTGTGTAACAGTCCATCCCCCTTACCTCTGGGCAGGATAATCTTTGTGGTGTGGTTTACTCTTCAGAGCTCCCTATAGAATCAGGCTGTGGTTAGACTTCTTATTACCTCATGTCTTTGCCTACATTCTTTTGAACAAGAATGCCTTACTCAAGCTCTGCTTCCACGGAATGTGACCTGAAATATTCCCCTATATCCTGAAACATGGAGTGAATTATATTTCCTATTCTCCCTCTTGAGATTTGTCAACTCCTATCTATGGAATCCCTCCCAGGGGGTCTTGCTGTTTATTGCTTTTCTTTGTTTCAGAGCTTATACCTCATTTCTTCCTTATTTTCTTTGTTGGTGGTACTGCATCACTATTTCTCCTTTTCTCACTTTCTTGTGATAAGCTTTTTCCTTTCCATTGTAATTAAAAATAAATTTGTAAATTGTAAACTACACGTATCAATAAGAAAGAAGAGGTTGGCAAGTGCTTTTTCAATATGCATGAATCATATCAAGGATGCAAGGGCATGCTTTGTCTATGTGTAATTGCTCCTAGTTAGAAGAGTCTTGTTTTCATTTTTAAATATGTACACCTCAACATAAAGAAACAAGAATCCTCACCACTGGACCAATAAGCAACATCACGATAAATGGGGAAAAGATTGATGTTGTCAAGGATTTCATCTTACTTGGATACACAATCAACACCCCTGGAAGCAGCAGTCAAGAAATCAAAAGACACATTGCATTGGGCAAATCTGCTGCAAAAGACCTTTCTGAAGTGTTGAAAAGCAAAGATGTCGCCTTAAAGACTAACGTGCGCCTGGGCCAAGCCATGGTGTTTTCAATTGCCTCGTATGCATGTGAAAGCTGGACAATGAATAAGGAAGATCGAAGAAGAACTGACTCCTTTGAATTGTGGTGTTGAAGAAGAATATTGAATATACTATGGACTGCCAAAAGAATGAACAAATCTGTCTTGGAAGAAGTACAACCAGAACTCTCCTTAGAATCAAGGATGGCAAGACTACATCTCACATAATTTGGACATGTTGTCAGGAGGGATCAGTCCCTGAAGAAGGACATGATGCTTGGTAAAGTTAGAGGGTCAGTGAAAAAGAGGAAGACCCTTAACGAGACGAATTGACACAGTGGCTGAAACAATGGGTTTAAGCATAACGATTGTGTGGATGGAGCAGGACCAGGTGGTGTTTCATTCTGTTGTACATAGGGTCACTGTGACTCAGAACCAATTCGACGTCACCTAACGACAACATTAAAATTTAACATCTTTCAAACTACTCAGGATATTAATGATATTTTTTCAGAAAATAGATTTTTATGTTCACATTAAAAATTGCTTAACCTGTTGCCATGGATTTGGTTCTGACTCATGGTGACCCAACGTATGTCAGAGTAGAACTGTGCTCTATTGGGTTTTGGATTGCTGATTTTTCACAAGTAGCTCGCCACAACTCTCTTCTGAGGCATCTCTGGGTGGACTTAAACTTCCAACATTTTGGTTGTTATTTTAGCATATTAACTATTTATACCACCCAGGAACTCCAAAATTGCTTAACCCATCATAATATATGACCCTAGGAAATATCTTTACATAGTGTGATTCTAACTTTTCAGGTGAGATTTCAGGAGGAAATATTTTCCTTTCCAGAGCCTGACCTTGTAGTAAAATTTTTGTCTGGTTTGGTAACATATCTTTGGAGAATCCCATCTTGGCTAATGGACCTAATTTAAGTGTGCCTGGAACATCAATTAACTAAGAAAAATCAGATAGGAAAATGAGAGGTTAGGCTTACGTTAACAATTATTTTTTTGTTTCATTGTTATAATTTTCTCTCAGATACTGTTGAACAGCATTTTTTTCCTACTAATTTTGTCTTTTCATGTTTGATAAACATTTTCCCCTTCTTTGTATTTTTTGACCATAAGCCAAAATGCCACTGGTAATTTATTTTATGTCCCACAGTGAGCATCAAATAAATAAAATCAATAGCATAGTGAATATCTTCATTTAAGGTATACATTATAAGTTATTTTCTTAAATTCACATAAAAGTTCATACTCTTCCACTAGCATATTCAAAATATTCATTTTAACCCAGAAGGTTTTTTTTTTTTTTTTTTTTTAATGGCGTTTGCTCTCTTTCTTTTTAAAATGGATTCTAGGCAATTTTTGTGGGTATTGTCTCACAATGCTTTTATTTATTTATTTCCCTGATTTCCAAAATCTGTTTGACATTGCTGCAGCTGGATAATGGGAAAGGAAACTTTCCCTACAAGATTGAGCTCTTCTCCCATACATAACCATGAAATGAGTGATAAATGTTGTTGTTATTGTTGTTAGGTGTGTAGAGTTGGTTCCAACTCATAGTGACCCTATTGAAACAGAACGAAATATTTACTGGCCGGTCCTACGCCACCCTCATAATCATTGTTATGCTTGAGCTCATCATTGCAGCCACTGTGTCAATCCATCTCGTTGAGGGTCTTTCTCTTTTTTGATGACCATCTACTTTACCAAGCACTACGTCCTTCTCTAGGGACTGATCCCTCCTGACAACATGTCCAAAATAACTGAGATGAAGTCTTGCCATCCGGTTATAAGAAGTCCTCTGGCTGTACCTCTTCCAGGACAACTTGTTCTTTCTGGCAGTGCATGATATATTCAGTACTCTTCATCAACACCGTAATTCAAAAGTATCAATTCTTTTTCAGTCTTCCTTATTCATCGTCCAGCTTTCACATGCATATGAGGCGATTGAAATTACCATGTTTCGGGTCAGTCGCACCTTAGTCTTCAAAGTGACAAATAGGAAGAAAATATTATTAAATTTATTAGCATTTTGTGGCAACATTTTCTAAAAACAAAGTTAAGAATTGACTTCTCTAAAAATATTTCCTAAAGGCTCCAGTCCAAAAAAATTTTAATACCTAACAATTCTTGTATCAATTAAAATTCACTTTACACTAGCTGATCCTCTGCTGAGAAAACACTTACCACAGAAATTTGCATGACTAACCACGTCAACTCCAGGTTTTTGCTTAAATATCACCTAATGATGCTATCCTACTAAACTGCATGTAAGCCCTCCCAACATGCACATGTTCTTTTTCCCTTCCCTGGCTTTATTTTTCTTTATAAAACTTCAAAATTTCTAATACATTATTTAACTGACTTATTTTAAAATTGCCTCCCCATGCTGCATATAAGCTCCATGAGGGCACAGACTGCTGTCTGTAGTAACTATTGTGCAGTTCCTGGATCAGTTCCTCACACTTAAGAAGCACTCAATACGTATTTGTTGAGTTAATGGGAGGGAGTGAATGGATTAAGGAAACACAGTATGATTAACTGGCACCATTAAAGGCTCACTTGAGATTAAAAATCCAACACAGAATGTGTTGGAAGGAATAATTTCAAAAAATGCTTGGATTACAGAGAGGGTGAGGGAGGGTTAAGACAATCTCAGATGCTCTGAGCAGCAATGATACATGCTGACTTGAAACTTAATTGCCTTATAAAGTGAATGGGTCTGGTTATCTTTTCTTTTTTGTCCACCTTTGCTAATGGGGTACCCAGGTTTGGGTCCAGTGCTAAATTGCTCCAGAAAATAGCTTATTGACTTGAGAAAGTGGAAAATTATTAAACTTTCTGGGGCTCCTTTCTGTGTTTACCTGTCTCTAGATGACATTGGCGATTTTAAAAATGTTTAGTAAAAGTAGAACATTTCAAACACTCTAAAAAAAAAAACTTTTTTTTTTTTACTCTAACACTGGAATAATCCAATATGAAAAATTATTTCTAGACCTTAAGAACAAGTTTTTCTCCATTCGTGTACTTTGTATATGCATTCGTGTGTTTAAATTACGCCTCAGCTTTGAAAACAATACAGAGAACACAGATGGCTGCCCCAGTGCCGTATGAGACGTTTCTGTATCCATGGCCCCTTTTCTGGATTTCAGCAGATGGGGTGGCTCTCACAGGTAAGATACCACCAAGGATCACTCTGTGCTGTATTCAATAAAAAAATATGAATTTGGCCTTGACCACATATAGAAGATGATAGGATGTTCAGTGTACATTTTTCTAATTGTAATTTCTTCCCTTGAGAAAAAAGAGGTACATTTTTTTCTCCTCTTCAATTTCTTCTTTCTCTCTGTCTTTCACACACACACACACACGCACTCACTCATACACACATACTCACGCACAGAGTCATAATCACAAATAGCACTTTGCAAATGATTACAGAACGTAGTCAGACCAATTTGGAAATTTTAGCTTTCTTCAAATTTATAGAACAGGAGTGACGTGTGTGATTCTCTTGTGGTCAACCAGTAGAAGAAGAGGCCCAGGTGTGCTCTGAGGAAGGTAAATGTTTCCTAAATACTTGCTCACCCCTTTTTTACTAGCTTTTTAAGTTAAAGCATTAATTACAGATGAAGTGCTACCCTAAACCTGAAAGAATGTCATAGCAGAAAGTCAAATAATCCACTGATCTCTCTACTTCTAGGTATAAGATGATGTAACTAACAATACTTCACCTCATCAAAAAAAGAAAAGAATGCTTTGAAACAGTGTGTTGTAGTTTAAAAAATAAAGGACTAAATAAAAAAAATTTTTTTTTTTTAAATAGAGTTACCTTGGAGGATGGTATTTTATAGAAGACAGCATGATGTCATTTTTAATCATAGAAAAAAATTTTTCTCCTGCTGTTCATTCCAATGAACAGAAAATTAATTTATAATCTTTTTAATAGCCTTTGTTTCCATTTATTTGATTTCCATTTCATGCTGAGATCAGAGATGCTGAAAGAGATGTCAATGACATTTTTCTTTAGTTGTAAGATCAACCTGTGGGAGCATATTTTTTAACTTAAAGAAAATGTTTCATAGCCATTTTCCTGCACTAAATAATACACTGAAGCAAATAGTACATAGAAATGACATACTGCAGAAAAATTAAACAGATCTTAGGGGAAATTTATTTTGTAAAAAAAGGCTTTAGGTGTGAAACTGTCTAGAAGTTGGATACTCAACCTTAGGTAGTACTTCTCAGTGTTCTGATGTGTGAGACTCATAGGGACTGTTTGTGACAAGTGCAGATTCTTGGGCCATTCCAACAGAGATTATAATTTAGTGGGTCTAGAATGGGGCCCAGGGATCTGCATTTGATCAAAGGTTCCAGGTAATTCTCATTTAAATGATCTGTGGCTTGAGAAACAGGGTTTTAAATTTTAGAACAATTATTTTGATTCTGCTTGGGACAGCTAAGTGTAAATTATCCTAAAATGGTACAAAAAAAGGTATAAAATTATAATGAGTGATTTAGAAGAAGAAAATCAGTTTTCTTTTTTGCATATGCAAAGAAAATAGAAACATAACAGAGGTTGGAAATGAAAATAAATATTCCAAACATTGTTGTAATAGTGAGTTGGTTAAAAATGAAGGACTGTGTTCAATATCCTTTCCCTAGTCTTGTTTAGTGTCCCATCTTGCCCTATGCTTTTAGAGATTTAAGCATCAACAACTGGCTTTATGACTTTAGTTTGAGAAGTCCTGGCAGGGGGAGTGATTCGGTGTATAAATCTTTCCAAAATGTTCTGAGATACTATCTTTTGGCAGGAAGAACAATTGATGCCAGGAACCTGATTAAGTGTAATTGAAATCAGACTCTGTTGCCACAGATGAGATGGAAATACTCTTTCTATAAATAAAGCGAGCTCCCCATAATATGTGAATTTACAAGCACTGTGGGATGTCTTCTAGCCTCTTACTCTGCCTGAAGGCTTTTAATTTCTTTCAAAATGGAATACATTAAGTACTTCCTCATGAATTGAAGGTAAAATAACATTATCATGTGGAAGAATTGTGTTGCATATTTGAAATACAGTATATTAAGTATTCAATAAATGAGTAATGTATCTTCACATCAATTTCCCAGAGTTTTCTCTTAGGAATATCTTAAAATCTGTTTATTACCTAATGGATTTGGACTCAGTTTTGTACCTTTTGAGGGAAATATGTATGGTTTGCTAGCTTGTGGATTTTGTCAACTAAAGCTAGAAACATATATATATATATATATATATATATATCCCAACCCCACTGCTGTCGAGTCAATTCCGACTCATAGGGATCCTATAGGACAGAGTAGAACTGCCCTGTAGAGTTTCCAAGGAGTGCCTGGCAGATTTGAACTGCCGACCCTTGGGTTAGCAGCTGTAGCACTTAACCACTACGCCCCCAGGGTTTCCTATATATATATATATAAATCATACATATAAAAGAAGTACAACAAAAATCGTTGAATAAGATCTTTATACAAGTGCTTGCATGTGTTACTATGTTTTAATAAATATATATTTGTAACTGTAATATCAGAGACCTGAAATTAACCTGAAAATTGAAACGCTGAGACATAACCAAGGTTCAGTTAGAATTTGAAAACTAGATTTATGTCTTATGACGTGCAAGTTACCCATCTAAATTTTGCCTGGTTTATTTAAAGGTTTTGATAAAATTATTTTTAATATCCATCCCTATCCATCATAAACTGGTTTCTTTTTCTATTTCTTATTAGTTCCTTTTTAAGGATTTATCAGACAGCAAGTTTTGGTGAAGTTGTTTACAGAAAAGAGAAAGAAATTACAGATCAAAAAAACTAAAATGAGTCAAATCTGAATAGTATTCATTTTAATTTTATTTATTTAGTGAAATAGGGTATTGTGTAATGATAATAATCTTTTTATGATTTTTGGAAATAAGTATGCATATGAAATTGACTTTATGTGGGTCAAAATAGCCAAATATCAACAATTTCATAATGTTCAACCTACGTATGTACCAGGGGTTCATTTTTTGTTATTATGCCTCATTTGGGAGGTGCCTTGGTGGTGTGGAGAAGTCTTTATTTCTTTGAGGGTCACGATACTGTTTTTTCACACATGGTATTTTACAAATTTAGGTAATGTGTGGCCAAGGCTGTTTATCTAGTCTTGTAGGAATTTGCATGAAATAGTCCATTAATGCTGTGGTTTTTGAGGACTTTTTATTGCATGAAATTCCTAAATGAGACATTTATCAGCAGGGAGAAAAAGGAAAAGGTAATCTGAAATCTGAAATTTAGGGAAATTTGAAAAAAAACCAAACAAGGTTTATCTGATTATGTAGTAAGTTATGGATTTATGCCTTTTACTAACTCCCAAGCAAAAATCTATTTCTGTTGCATTCTAGATTACGTTTCCTCAAGAACAGCAATTTTGCTGTTTAAATAACACTTAGCATCAATCGTAGATGTTAAGGAATGGGAGGCAGATGTAGAGGTCACCATTTAAGCAAGCCTTACTTGACCTGCTCCAAACTAATCTGTCTCTACCCTATTCTAAAAATCTCCAGGGATGGATATTTCAGAACTTCCTTCAGTAATATGTTTCATTGCTTAGGAACTATAAATACTGAACAATTTTCGAAGTTATTTATTTTATCTTTCATATGATTATAAAAGAAATAAATGCTCATTTGATATTTCCAAGTGTAGACACTAGTAAAGAAACGGTGCACGCTTCTCTCCCGAATAATCTTACTGGTTACTTTTGTATGTGTAGCTAAAATAATTCCTCTTCATATTGTGTTCTCTAGTTCTTTACTTTTTGGATATACCTAGGTATATTTCTCCGTATAATCTTCTTTCCCTTAACAAATAAAAAAAAAAGCTCCCTTTTTCACCCTAGGTTTTAACTTCTTGTCTTCTGCTAAGTATTATCTCTTTATTACAGTCTAAATTCTTCAGATATTTGTAAAGTAGTGAAATCCCAACTGAATAAAATATTTTATTAGTTGTTTTTGTCAATTTTGATTCTATATGTTATTCCTTGGTAGTAGGTTACATTTTTTGAGGATTCCATTCAATTTTTTAAACTATGAGAATATCAATTAATATATTTTATCAGGCTTTCAAATATACTGGAAATAATTTGACAATATAATAAAGGTAGTAGTGAACCTAAATATATCTCTATTTCAAATTCCATAATTTGCTAAAATATAATTACCAGCCCCCATGTGTCTGTCAGTTTGTCGTACTGTGGGAGCTTGCATGTTGCTGTGATGCTGGAAGCTATACCACCAGTATTCAGATAGCAGCAAGGTCACCCATGGAGGACAGGTTTCAGCTAAGCTTGCAGACTAAGACAGACTAGGAAGAAGGACCTGGCAGTCTACTTCTGAAAAGAATTAGCCAGTGAAAACCTTATGAATAGCAGCAGAACATTGTCTGATACAGTGCCAAAAGATGAGCCCCCCAGGTTGGAAGGCACTTAAAAGATGACTGGGGAAGAGCTGCCTCCTCAAAGTAGAGTCGACCTTAATGACATGGATGGAGTAAAGCTTTTGGGACCTTCATTTGCTGATGTGGCATGACTCAAAATGAAAAGAAACAGCTGCAAACATCCATTAATAATCAGAACCTGGAATGTACAAAGTATGAATCTAGGAAAATTGGAAATCGTCAAAAATGAAATGGAAGGTGTGAACATGGATATCCTAGGCATTAGTGAGCTGAAATGGACTGGTATTGGCCATTTTGAATTGGACAATCATATAAGCTACTATCCTGGGAATGACAACTCGAAGAGGAATGGTGTTGCATTCATCGTTAAAAGGAATGTTTCTAGATCTATCCTGAAGTACAACGCTGTCAGTGATAGGATAATATCCATAAGCCTACAAGGAAGACCAGTTAATACGACTGTTGTTCAAATTTACGCACCAAACACTAGGGCCAAGGATGAAGAAATAGAAGATTTTAATCAGCTGCTGCAGTGTGAAATTGATCAAACATGCAACCAAGATACATTGATAATTTCTGGCGATTGGAATGCAAAAGTTGGAAACATAGAAGGATCAGTAATTGGAAAATATGGTCTTGGTAATAGAAACAATGCCAGAGATCCAATGATAGAATTTTGCAAGACCACCGACTTCTTCATTGCAAATACCTTCTTTCACCAACATAAACGGTGACTGTACACATCGACCTCGCCAGATGGAACACACAGAAATCAAATTGACTACATCTGTGGAAAGAGGAGATGGAAAAGCTCAATACCATCAGTCAGAACAAGGCCAGGGGCCGACTGTGGAACAGACCATCAATTACTCACATGCAAATTCAAGCTGAAACTGAAGAAAATCAGAGCAAGTCCATGAGAGCCAAAATATGACCTTGAGTATATCCCATCTGAATTTAGAGACCATCTCAAGAACAGATTTGACTCATTGAACACTACTGACTGAAGACCAGACTAGTTGTGGAATGACATCAAGGACATCATCCATGAAGAAAGCAAGAGGTCACTGAAAAGACAGGAAAGAAAGATAATACCAAGATGTATGTCAGAGGAGACTCTGAAACTTGCTCTTGAGCATCAAGCAGCTAAAGCAAAAGGAAGAATTGATGAAGTAAAAGAACTGAACAGATTTCAAAGGGCCTCTCGAGAAGACAAAGTATTACAATGACATGTGCAAAGAGCTAGAGATGGAAATCCAAAAGGGAAGAACAAGCTTGGTGTTTCCCAAGCTGAAAGAACTGAAGAAAAAATTCAAGCCTCGAGTTGAAATAGTGAAGGATTCTATGGGGGAAAATATTAAATGATGCAGGAAGCATCAAAAGAAGATGGAAGGAATACACAGAGTCATTATACCAAAAAGAATTAGTTGATATTCAACCATTTCAAGAGGTGGCATATGATCAGGAACTGATGGTACTGAAGGAAGAAGTCCAAGCTGCTCTGAAGGCATTGGTGAAAAATAAGGCTCCAGGAATTGATGGAATATCAATTGAGATGTTTCAACAAACAGATGCAGCACTGGAGGTGCTCACTTGTCTATGCCAGGAAATATGGAAGACAGCTTCTTGGCCAACTTACTGGAAGAGATCCACATTTATGCCTATTCCCAAGAAAGGCGATCCAACTGAACGCGGAAAATATAGAACAATATCATTAATATCACATGCCAGCAAAATTTTGCTGAAGATCATTCAAAAACAGCTGCAGCAGTATATCGGCAGGGAACTGCCAGAAATTCAGGTCGATTTCAGAAGAGGACGGGAACCAGGGATATCATTGCTGATGTCAGATGGATCCTGGCTGAAAGCAGAGAATACCAGAAGGATGTTCACCTGTGTTTTATTGACTATGCAAAGGCATTCGGCTGTGTGGATCATAACAAACTATGGATAATATTGCAAAGAATAGGAATTCCAGAACACTTAATTGTGCTCATGAGGAATCTTTACATAGATCAAGAGGCAGTTGTTTGGACAGAACAAGGGGATACTGATTGGTTTAAGTCAGGAAACGTGTTCATCAGGGTTGTATTCTTTCACCATGCCTATTCAATCTGTATGCTGAGCAAATAATCCGAGAAGCTGGACTACATGAAGAAGAACGGGGCATCAAGATTGGAGGAAGACTCGTTAACAATCTGCGTTATGCAGATGACACAACCTTGCTTGCTGAAAGTGAAGAGGACTTAAAGCACTTACTAATGAAGATCAAAGACCACAGCCTTCAGTATAGATTACACCTCAACATAAAGAAAACAAAAATCCTCACAACTGGACCAATGAGCAACATCATGATAAACGGAGAAAAGATTGAAGTTGTCAAGGATTTCATTTTACTTGGATCCACAATCAAGAGCCATGGAAGCAGCAGTCAAGAAATCAAAAGACTCATTGCATTGGGCAAATCTGCTGCAAAGGACCTCTTCAAAGTGTTGAAGAGCAAAGATGTCACCCTGAAGACTAAGGAGCGCCTGACCCAAGCCATGGAATTTTCAATCACATCATATGCATGTGAAAGCTGGACAATGAATAAGAAAGACCGAAGAAGAGTTGACGCCTTTGAATTGTGGTGTTGGCGAAGAATATTGAATATACCATGGACTGCCAAAAGGACGAATAAATCTGTCTTGGAAGAAGTGCGGCCAGAATGCTTCTTAGAAGCAAGGATGGTGAGACTGCGTCTTCTATACTTTGGACATGTTGTCAGGAGGGATGAGTCCCTGGAGAAGGACATCATGCTTGGCAGAGTACAGGGTCAGCGGAAGAGAGGAAGACCCTCAACGAGGTGGACTGACACAGTGGCTGCAACAATGAGCTCAAGCATAACAATGATTGTAAGGATGGCACAGGATCGGGCAGTGTTTCATTCTATTGTGCATAGGGCCGCTATGAGTGGGAACTGACTCGACGGCACCTGACAACAACAACAACATAATTACTAGGTGAATGCATTAGAATTATCCTCATTGAATGCTGAGATCATGGTTATATGCAGGAGAAAGTGGGGAGGGAAAACAGATGGTGTATTATTCTAAAACCTAGGTTGGTGGATTCATTCACATTGACAACACTTTAAAAAAAAATGTATTTGCAAAAAGTTCAAGAATACTTCAGGGAAATTACCGTGAAGCAGTCATTCACATAGTGATTCAGTTAGCAAGTACTAATTGAATGCCTACTATAATGCCAGCACCAGATATAGAAAGTGAATGTTCTCTAGCCTTGTGAAACTCTCATTTTGATAGAGACTCCTGAAATATGAACCACTCATTAGAGTATGGAAACCCTGGTGGTATAGTGATTAAGAGCTCAGGCTGCTAACCAAAAGGTTGGCAGTTCAAATCCACCAGGAACCCCTTGGAAGCCCTAAGGGGCATTTCTACTCTGTCCTATAGTGGTGCTATGAGTTGGAATTGTCTTGATGGAAATGACCTTGTTTTTATTTTTTGTCATTAAAGTATATAATATGAGCGGATTAAAATACAAGTATACTGAGAGAACAAATTGGGGTATTTGGGAAGAACTTAATTGATGAGGCATCATTTGCGTTTCCTCCTGAATACTGAAAACTCTTAATCAGGTGGATTTATAGTAGTCTCTTCCCTGTGCTAGATGCTTGCAGGTGGTGAGAGTAAGGAAGTATTACCAGTTTTTACCTGTTGCCATAGAGTCGATTCTCACTCATGATGATCTCATGTGTGCAGAGTAGAACTGTTCCATAGGGTTTTCATGGTTGTGACCCTTAGGAAGTAGCTCACCAGGCCTTTCTTCTGCAGTACCCTTGGATGGGTTTGAACTTGTAACCTTTCAGTTAGTAGCCTAGCACTTAACCATTTGTTCCACCTTTTGGGGGGAAGAAAATCTTATTTATAAGGAAAAGCAAAGGTCTGAGTAATGTTGTTCCTGATGCTTTTATAGATAATATGTCCCAAATTATCCAAATCAGCCTAAACTTATTTTTCAGTTCTTCCGACCATCTTTTCTCTATTTTACAGCCTTAGATTATTACTCATCAAATGAACGTACTACAGTGGAAAAGAGAAAAGGTTTTAGCACTTTCTCTATTAAATTTTCCACTTTGAGTTTCTTGCAATTGGTTTCCTAGTCCATAAAATGTGTAAGGTGAATTATATAATCTTGTTTTATTTCTCCCAAGAGAGATATTCTAAATGTTTAACTATATATAATAATAATATATTGCTTCAAATATTAGCATGATAAAAAAATCTGACTATTCTGCTTCGTTGATGCTCTGTATTGAATATTGAGAGGAACCATAATTTTGATAACTGAAATGGAAATGGTTTAAATTATATTGGCAAAAATTTTGGGAACAATGAAATGCGATCTCCACAGTACTTGATAAAAAGAATGTATAGCCTAGAAAAGAAAGAAAAAACTGGTTATTCTCAAAGAAAAACATGTAAATATACCAGAACTACGTTCAACTGTGGGGGAAAAAAAAAAAATTTTTTTTTTTTTTTTACTTTCAACTGTAGATGGGAATAATCCAAGAAACAAAGTCAGCCTATCTGAGAGCTGTGGAAAGCTGTGTGATATTCTCACTTTCTTCTTAGCATTTATCCCAGATTCTAATTAAAAGTGGGTTTTATTATTATTTAAATGTCCCACAGGGAAAGTCATGTCACCTTTTAAAAATATTCTTGCAGAACAAAGTACCTCAGTGTCATGACATAAGGATACAGGCAGGAAAAGACAAATGAGCTTTGGCAATGTTTTCCCACATGGATAAATCCAGAGAGAGAAGCTAATAAATCAGGAAGGGTCATTGCCTTGAAAAGGAACATTGTCCATTCGTGGATATTTTAGACTTGTAGAAATGGATACCTCTGGATTCATTCTACATTTCATCATTTTTGCATCAAAGTGGGTGGGCAGACTAAGGGCTTACCTAATGATAACACTAAAACAAACATATAAGATTAATAATAGTAATCAAATACAATAATAACTTCAAAATCAGAAAATATATGTATTTTTTAAAAATGGTACTTTTATAACAGTGTACAAATACAAAAGAGAACTAGTTTGAAATTCGCCACCCATGCCAAAGATGAAGAAATCGAAGATTTTTTATCAACTTCTGCATTCTGAAATTGATTAAACATGCAACCAAGATGCATTGATATGTACTGGTAATTGGAATTTGAAAGTTGGTAACAAAGAAGAATGGTCAGTAGTTGGAAAATATGGCCTTGGTGATAAAAGTGACACTGGAAATTGCATCACAGAATTTTGCAGGACCAATGACCTGGAAATGACTGGAAATATATATATGTATATTTTTTTAACAAAACAAACGGCAACTATATACTTGGACTTAGCCAGAAGAAATACACAGGAATCAAATTGACTGTACCTGTGGAAAGAGACGATAGAGAAGCTCAATATCATCAGTCAGAAGAAGGCCAGGGGCAGACTGCAGAACAGACCATCAAATGCTTATATACAAGTTTACGTTGAAGCTGAAGAAAATTAAAATTAAAACAAGTCCATAAAAGCCAAAGTATGACCTTGAGTATATCCCACCTGAATTTAGAGACCATCTCAAGAATAGATTTGATGCACTGCACACTAATGACCTAAGACCAGATGAGTTGGGGGATGACATCAAGGACACATCATACATGAAAAAAGCAAAAGGTCATTAAAAAGACGGAAAAGACCAAAATGAACGTCAGACAAGACTCTGAAACTTGCTCTTGAAAATGCAATAGCTAAAGCAAACTGAGGATAGGATGAAGTAAAAAAACTGAACAGATGATTTCAAAGGGCAGCTCCAGGGGGCAAAATAAAGTATTGCAATGAAATGTGCAAAGACCTGGAGTTAAAAAACCAAAAGGGAAGAACGTGCTTGGCATTTCTTAAGCTGAAAGAACTGAAGAAAAAATTCAAGCCTCAAGTTGAAATACTGAAGGATTCTATGGGGAAAACATTGAACAGTGCAGGAAACATCAAAAGAAGTTGGAAGGAATATACAGAGTCACCGTACCAAAAAGAATTGGTTGACGTTCGACCATTTCAGGAGGTAGCATGTGATCAAGAACCAAAGGTACTGAAAGAAGAAGTTCAAGCTGCGCTGAAGGCATTGGTGAAAACAAGGCTCCAGGAATTGAAGGAATACCAATTCAAATGTTTCAACAAATGAATGCAAAGCTGGAAGCACTTATTCTTCTACGCCAAGAAATTGGGAAGACCTAGCCAATTTACTGGAAGAGATTCATATTTGTACCCATTCCAAAAAAAGGTGATCCAACAGAACGTGGAAATTATCGAACAATATCATTAATATCACATACAAGTAAAATTTTGCTGAAGATAATTCAAACAGGGTTGCAGCAGTACACAAGGAACTGCCAGAATTTCAAGCCAGATTCAGAAGAGGCTATGAAACGAGGAATATCATTGTTGATGTTAGCTGGATCTTCGCTGAAAGCAGAGAATACCAGAAAGATGTTTACCTGTGTTTCAGTGAATACAAAGGCATTCTAGTGTGTGGATCATAGCAAATTACGAACAACCTTAGGAAGAATGAGAATTCCAGAACACTTGATTGCAGTCATGTGGAATCTGTGCATAGACCAAAAGGCAGCCATTCAAACAGAATAAGGAAATATTACATATTTTAAAATCAGGAAAGTTGTGTGTCAGGGTTGTATCCTTTCACTATACTCATTCAGTCTGTATGCTGAGCAAATAATCTGAGAAGCTGGACTATATGAAGAACTGGGCATCAGGATTAGTGGAAGACTCAGTAACAACCTGTGATATGCAGATGACCATCTTGCTTGCTGAAAGCAAAGAGGATTTGAAGCACTTACTGATGAAGATCAGTATGGATTGCATCTCAATACAAATAAAACAAAAATCTTCACAACTGGACCAATAAGCAACATCGTGATAAATGGAGAAAATATTGATGTCAGGGATTTCATTTCACCTGGATCCACAATCAAGGCCCATGTAAGCAGCAGTGAAAAAATCGAATGACATGTTGCAGTGGGCAAATCTGCTGCAAAAGACCTCTTTAAAGTATTAAAAAGCAAAGATGTCACTTTGAGGCTTAAGGTGTTCCTGATCCAAGCCATGGTATTTTCAATCGCCCCATACACATGCAAAGCTTTACAGTGAATAAGGAAGACTGAAGAAGAATTGATTCATTTTAATTATGATGCTGGTGAAGAATATTGAATATACCATGGACTTCCAGAAGAAAGAACAAATCTGTCTTGGAAGAGGTACAGCCAGCGTGCTTCTTAGAAGCAAGGATGATGAGACTGCATGTTACCTATTTGGGACATGTTATTGCCTGGACCAGTCTCTGGAGAAGGACATCATGCTTGGTAAAGTAGAGAGTTGGAGAAAAAGAGAAAGTCCCTCAATGAGATGGATTGACACAGTGACTGCAACAATAGGCTCAAACATAACAACAATTGTGAGAATGGCACAGGACCGGGCAGTGTTTTGTTCTCTTGTACATAGGATCTTTGTGAGTTGGAACTGACTCGATGGCGCTTAACAACAACAACAAGAATAATTTGAAGTTGGGAGAGAATAAAATGGATAAAAATTTGACCAGTGGTCAACAAAAACTGGAGAAGAAAATATAAGTATAAACTATGTAAGAAGCAGTATTTTGTTTTTTATTTTTTAATTTTACATTTTACCAAGACGTACTAGGTCTTTAAGAAAACGTCTTCAAGATACTCAGTCACAGTTTTAATTAACAAAGCCAAAAAGTAAAAATAGATTCTTATGTCTTATATAAAGAAGCACATTTTCCAGATATACCTTATTTTAAATCTTGAGTCATTGAGGCAATTATAATGGTTAACCTCAAACTGCACTACAGCATTATTTAAGAATACAAAAAAAAAATAGATTATGTAAAATATTTAATATATATCTATTTTATTCCATATGTATTTTCTGCATTCTTAAAATTTCAACTGTTGGCTTTAACGAATATCAATATGTGATCTAGATTCTGTTTTATCAACAGTTACTCTGAAGGATATCTTATTGTTAGTAATATTCCTATTTCTTACCCTGAATCTCCAGATATTAGGAAATAATTTTAAAATCTATGTTTAGCTGTATTTTTTAATATAGAGCAATAATAAAAACATACTTTACTTCATACACTAAAAAAAAAAAAACACCAAACTCTTTGCTGTCAAGTCTATTCCAATTCATAGCGGCCCTACAGATGGTGATGTTTAAACCTGATTTCCTTCTTTTCTTTCTTTTGCTCAAAATAAAAGATAAAACTCTATATTATAGTCTGACTGCATAAGAATTTTCTGCTTTAACTATATTAATTCTTCTCTTTATTTTTCATTATCAAACTGATAGATATTTTAATTAATTACTTTAAAGAACATTCTCATTTTCCTTATGACTTTGCTATCCCTTTACCATTCTTTTTCGGATAGCTTCAGCTAGTGACTTCATTTATTTACAATGTTGTTGTTAGGCGCCATCACTTAGGTTCCGACTCATGGTGACCCTAAATACAACAGAGCAAAACACTGCCCGATCCTGCACCATCCTTACAATCATTGTTATTTTTGAGCCCATTGTTGCAGCCACTGTGCCAGTCCATCTCGTTGAGGGTTTTCCTCTTTTTCTCTGACAGTCTACTTTACCATGTCTGATGTCCTTCTCCAGGGACTGGTCTCTCCTGGTAACAAGTCCAAAGTACATGAGATGAAGTCTCGCCACCCTCGCTTCTAAGGAGCATTCTGGCTGTACTTCTTCCAAGACAGATTTGTTTGTTCTTGTGGAAGTCCATGGTATATTCAATATTCTTCCCTAAAACCATAATTCAAATGCATCAATTCTTCCTCAGTCTTCCTTATTCAGTGCCCAGCTTTTGCATGTACACGAGGTGATTGAAAATAGCATGGCTTGGGGCAGGCACACCTTAGCCCTCAAGGTGACTATTTACAACAGAGTACTTTTTTTTTTTTTTTACTTATAAGGTCGTAGGTTTAAACCACATGTGGGCCTATAAAAAGTGACGGCATGTAAACCTGGCCATCTGTTTTGTAAGTTCCTCATGTTATTCCCAATAGCAACAAGGCTAAGTGGTAGGAATAGCACAGCAAAATGTATCTTACTACTGGGAAACTCAAGCACACTCCCTACAAACGGGACAAACAGAGTTGGTGAACAGTGGTTCAGGATGGAAGGATAGACACTGAAGGAGATCACCCCAGTTGTTTTTCATAGTCATTTTTCATAGTCTACAAATCAGATAATCAAAGAGTTGGGTCCCTCTAGTACAGTAAAAAAAAAATTCCAACTTTAAAAAATTTATTGTGAAATATAACATAAACAAAGGGTAAAAAATATAAATAGGTGGATTAATGAATCATTATAATGTGAAATCCCATGCAATAACCCTCCCTCTTCCCCATCAAAGTTAAGAAATAGAACACTGCGACACTCCAGAAGTCGTGGGGTCATGGATCATACTGCCCTTCCTCTCCTCCAGAGAGAACTAGTAAATCCTCATGTAATAATTGTTTCCTTACTTTTCTTCATAGTTTTACAACATATGCTTGTTTGCCTAACAATATGGTTTTGTTTTACTAGGTTTTAAAACTTTATATAAATAGAATCATACTGTACGCATGTGTTGTGAATTTTTTTTTGCTTAACATTATGTTTACGAGAATCATACTTTTGTGTAGCTGTATTTTATTTATTTTCATTTCAATATGAATATGTCTCCTTTTTAAGACCCATTCTATTATAGGTGGGCTACTATAAATGGCTCTGTTTGAGCTCTCATACATGTATCCTGGAACATAAATGCGGGAGATGCCAAAGCTATGGAATTTTAAGATCACGGCATGTATGTTCCTACAGCAGGCAATGGTCCATTCATACTTGCTATCAGGTTTATCGGACTCCCCTACTACCAACTCTACCCTACCCTTAAAACTAACTATGTATGAGTATATATAAACACTAACTGTAAAGACTGCTCTACAACCAATGCATGTTTTTTACTTGATAGTAGTCAATAAACATATTTCTTAGTGATAAAAATTAATCTGTAATATAGCCATGCATGGATCCAATAATTTTATTTGGCAAATTATCTACTGTATATTTAAATTCTTTTTAAAGAGTTTGGTATCATAAGTAAAAGTATAAATGCAGATAAATCTCTCTTTATCTCTTCTGGGAAAATTCCTAGATGTGAAATTGGTGGGTGAAAGATGAAACATTTTAAAAATTTTTAGAAAAATTATTACAAGTTACTCTCTCAGTGTTAATTTATTAAATTGCTTATTTTCTCTAAAAGGTTATCAGCTTTATTATTTAAATATAAATTTTTACACTTGTCAATTTTATGGTAGAAATAATACCCTATTCATCATTTCTTTATTAATAATACGGCTTTTTTTTTTTTTGCATAGTTTTATTGCATATATTACTTCTTTGTGAATATATTCTCCTTATCTTCTATTTGGAAACCCTGGTGGCAAAGTGGTTAAGTGCTACGGCCGCTAACCTAAGGGTCAGCAGTTCGAATCCGCCAGGCACTCCTTGGAAACTCCATGGGGCAGTTCTACCTTGCCCTATAGGGTCGCTATGAGTCAGAATCAACTTGACGGCACTGGGTTTGATTTGGGTTTTTGGTATCTTCTATTTACTATTGGGGAAGCTATCCAATCTACTTGTAATTGTGTAAAACTTTTAACATGTATTTTGTCTGATAAGTATATTTGAAAATGTGTTTTCTCAGTTTATTTTTCAATGCTTTTTGTGTGTGTGTTTCTTTTTCATTAGCTAGTTGTCTTAGTCATCTAGTGCTGCTATAACAGAAATACTGCAAGTAGATGGCTTTAACAAAGAGAAATTTATTTCTTCACAGTAAAGTAGGCTAAAAGTCCAAATTCAAGGTGTCAGCTCCAGGGGAAGCCTTTCTCTTTCTATCGGTTTTCTCATCAATCTTCCCCAGGACTAGGTGCTTCTTTGCACAAGAACCCTGGGTCCAAAGGGCGAGCTCTGCTCCTGGCACTGCTTTCTTGGTGGTATGAAGTTCCCCGTGTCTCTCTGCTTGCTTCTGTCTTGTATCTCAAGAGATTGCCTCAAGACACAATCCAATCTTATAGTTTGAGTCCTGCCTCACTAACTGCTGCCCATCCTCTCACTAACATCATAAACCCACTGCCATCCAGTCCATTCTGACTCATAGCGATCCTATGTATATACAGGCAGGGTTTACAACATATAGGAAAATCACACAATACCAGGAATCATGGCCCAGCCCAACTGATACATTTTTTGAGGAACATAATTCAATCCATGGTACTAGCGTTAAAAAATTATTTGGTAAAATCATTCTTTTTCCTTTATGATCGTCATTTTTAGTGTATAATCCATGAAATTATATGAATACTGCCTATGTGTTTTTCTAGAACTTTTGTGATCTCTTATTCCTAGGCTGCCACTTTGCAAAACTTCTTAGGGCCCCATTGTTATATAATACCTTGATAATTACTTCCAAATATTACTGTATATGTAAATTATATTAATGTATAATGACTATTTTAGGAAACCCTGCTGGCCTAGTTGTTAAGAGCTATGGCTGCTAACCAAAAGGTCAGCAGTTCGAATACACCAGGCGCTTCTTGGAAACCCTCTGAGACAGTTCTATTCGGTCCTATAGGGTTGCTATGAGTTGGAATCGACTCGACTGCAATGGGTTTGGTTTGGGTTTATAATGAATATTTAGAGTATTATTTGTTCTAAATGGTTAAGCAGTTATCCAAATGCCTATAATTAAATAATTGAATCTTCTAGCCATTGATATATTATCTCTTTATCAGGTACTTTCTTTCTGGACTTTTTATTGTGCCCATTGCTTTACATTTTCCTGAGTTATGAATATACTTTAATATCTGATTGTACAAGGTTTTTTTCATTTTATTCTTTCAGTACTTTTTCCCTTTTTATCATTCATTCTGTGAAAGGAATTGTAGAGTCATATTTTCAAGCCCTCATATATTATATAATGAAATATGGATTAGTAATGAAATAAATTTGCACAAACATTTGTGAAAATTTACAGATTTACAATGTTGAGTTTTCCCAACCAAGAACATTGTTTTTTCATTTATTCAAGTCTTACATGTCTCAACACTGAATATGTAAAAATAAATGTCAGTAAGTTTTGGAAAACATATTTAAGTGTTTATATTGAGAATAGAAATGAAACCAATCATGTACTGTCTTTTATTTTGACTTGGTGCAAACAAAATGAGAGGGGACATCTCAAATTCAAATATACTAAATATACCTTGTTATTTCTACCATGTCTGTTTTTCAGCAACACTCTATGACAAATAAAGCTATTTTAGACCATCCTTAAAAAGTATGTTTCAAAAACAAAATATTAACAAACACATTCACTCTACCAGATATTTGATGAATGAATGATTTAACTGCAAAGACTGAAATAAAGGAAAATAGACAGATGCACAGAACTCACAGTAATTTCCTAAAGATTGAAGATGGGAAATTACTAAAGAGACAAGATCAGCCAACCCTTCATTATACCCAGCTGGTTTGCCTTTATGTGAAAGTTCGGAATAGGGCAATGAGTGGTCTACAAATATGCCCAAGTACACAAGGTAACAGCAAGACTCAGCTGAAGCACAGATATAGAAAGAGATCTGCCAAGAGTTCAGATATTAAAAAGATCAGATCATGTTACAGAAGAACCATCTAATATATTTAAAGAAAGGAAAGCTAGAGAATAGGCAACCTATTCCAGCATATTAAAAAAGAATTTTTAAGGATAAAAAATTAACAACCCCAATTAAAGAGAGGTCAATGAGAGTAGCAAGTTTAGAAGTAAATAGCGGGGGCTTAGTTTTGGATATGTTAACATTGAGATATCTATTATACATCCAGGCAGAGATGTCAAATAACCTATAACTCTGTGAATACGGAGTTCAGTAGAGGAGTCTAGGCTGGAGATTTGGGAGTTAGCATGGTGATGTGTTTCTCCATATAAATTTAGGGGTTCAGTGCACAATGTTAGAAAAGGCAGAGATTTGTTTCACCTACAGTCAAGATTTTTTCAAATAGTTAAAAGTTAGATAAGAAGGAAGATGTGGGTGTTGATGGTGTATGCAAGAAAGTGATCAAAACATGATGAATTAGTAGAAGAATTATTTGGGTCATGCGCCCAGTCTTCAAACGTAGTGTGAAGATCTGCTGCTTGAACCTGCAACTGTCTGAGACAATAAGACTGGAAGAATTGGCAAATGCTTTATAAAACCTTGATATTGTTGAAGAGTGCCACCAAAAAAATAGCAGGTGCCAACTTCCAGAGCCCTTGTTTTGTGAGCAAAATAATCTTTTAAAAAACAATATTTGCTTAGTTTTTGGGTACTTGGAGCCTAAGGCAATAAAAACTACAGAAACCATGAGAGACAGAACATAAAAGATGTTTGGAATTCCAACCTCAAACTAATAGTAATCTTAACCCTAATCATAACTAATGTCATTGTAATGTTCATGGGGAAATAAAATATATTTTTTAAAAAAGTGTTAAGAAAGATCTTTTAAAAGAAAAATGGAGGTGGGGATTGCACATTGAGCCATACCATGTGTAAGATACATGCTGCAGATATTCTATAATTCAAACTGTATGGTATGACCACATAAATAAATACTTAGATCAAAGATACACAATAGAAACCCCAGGAGTAATCCCAGAGTCATACAGAAATTTAGTATTTTATGACAATAGCAGCTCAAAATATAGAAAAGTTTTTACTATTTACCAAATGATGTTGGGAAAATTGGATAGCCAGCTAAATCCATACCTCACCTCATATACCAGCATAGACTCAAAATGAGTTGGGGACCTAAATATAAAAAGAAAAAACATAAAAAAGACTGGAAGACAACACCAGTGAATTTCTTTACCTGAGAATAAGAAAAATTTTCCTGTTGACTTAAAACCAGAAGCAATAAAAGACTGATAAATTTGAGTAAATAAAAAATGAAAATAAGTAAACAAACCAATAAAATATAAACTTAAAACCTGAGAAGAAACAATATTGAAATAAGTGAACCTTAAGTGTGTTATCAAATTGATGACATAATTAAATGGAGTAAAAGATAATTTCAAGTATTTTTAGAATGCAGAATTTTCTCTGTAATTCAAAAATTTATTTGATTATTTATCAAGAAATCAAAATAACATAAAATAAATATTTTGATAAATAAATAAATATTTTGATTTTTTGCCAGTAAGAAGTCAAAGTTTTTTTTATTTAAGAAGTATTTTTCTACCTACCTACCAACATATCTCTCTACTTTCCCAGTTATGGGCCCTACATACCCTGTTTTACCAACAACTAGGTTTATACCACTAGAGAGGCTATTTAACATCTCTGCATTTCTATTTTCTTGTCTATCTAATACATACAGGAAACCCTGGTGGCATAGTAGTTAAGAGCTATGGCTGCTAATCGAAAGGTCACCAGCTCAAATCCACCAGGTGCTCCTTGGAAACTCTATGGGGCAGTTCTACTCTGTCCTATAGGGTCACTATGAGTTGGAATGGACTTGATGGCAATGGATTTTGATTTATAATACATATAAAGTACTAAAATACATGGTTTTTAGATTAAATGATCCTTTAGGAGTCTTCATTTCTAGAAAGTATAAAAATCTTTATTTGATCCCTCGTAATCATTTGTTCTTACAGAGTCATTACAGGTAAATTGACTTATTTCTGTCTTTATTTTCTTGGATGTGAAATAATAAGGATGTCAGTAAAAACACTTGGATATCAAAATAATGAAAATAGAAGCAGTTAACTTTTTTCATGTTTTGTTAAGATACTGTCAATAACAACAACAAAACAAAAGACCCTCAATGGATGAGTTCAACACAGCAGAATGAAGATGATAGAAGTCAGAAAGTTGAAGAAACATCAATAAAAATTACCCAATAATATCATCAGAAAAAAAGATTAAAAAAAAAAATTAACAGAATTTCAGGAACCTGTGGTACAATAACAAGAGGTATTATATTCATGTCCTCAGAGTCCCCGAAGTAGAAAGGAAAGAATATAGTGCTGAAAAAGTATTTGAAGCCCCAGATTTGAACAAAGCCTTAACTCTACCAATTCCAGGAGCTCAGAAAACCCAAACAGGGTAAACTCAAAAAAATCCAAGTCCGGACATAATCAAACTCCTAAAAACTAAATGCAAAGAAAAAAATCTGTGCATTTGTCCAGGAAAAATGACCCCTTACTTACAGGGAACAATGATTTAAATGATTTTTTATTTCTCATCAGTAACATGGAGGACAGAAAGAAACGGAGCAAACTTTTTAAAGTGTTGAAAGAAAGAACTGTCAATCCGAAATGATAGGAAACCATGAAGGGGAGTAAGAACCCAACTCTCTCTGATGCCACCTTGATTGTTAAATGATTTACATAACTGTGAGTAAATGATTTACAGGAGCTGCGAATAGGGTACAGGAGCTTTGCATTTCTCCAGGGAGATATTACTCCCAAGTCATCCAAATACTCCGTTCTCCTTAAATTAATTAAGATTTCTATATTTATTGTTTTTGCCTTTTCGTGTCTGATTAATCGCTTTATGGGCATTATACATTTTGTATAGTGTCATTTAAGGTTGGCTTCCGAACAATTACTAGCTGAGCTTCCCACCTACCTCATCTTTTAGGTGAAAGTCCTAAAATGCAGGGTTTTTTTTTTTTTTTTTAATGGGTTTAGGTCCAGGGTTTAACTGTTCTTTTCTGTTACTTTTAACTCCCTTTGCAAAATAATAGTAAAAATTATCATCCATTTTTCATGGCCACAAAATCAAGATCAAAAGCCATAAGTTTTAAAAATTTGAAGATTCTCCAAACTATGTTGAGTGAATACCTTCGTATAAAACTAACGGCTAAGAAAGTTTCCCAAATAAGGGCAGATTAAAAATGAGAGATGTAATGAGATTTGATTTTCCTCGAGATATTCAAGAAGGAAATTAATAGTTTAAGGGAAAAATTAAATGTATTAAGAGGGAAGAAGTTGTACGTAAAGAAAGGTCTCCTACCATTAAAGGATTTCAGAAGAAGACATGATGTTTGTAAGAATGGCTATAAGCAGTTGGTTTTAGAGCACCAAAGATTATTTTCTAAAGTTTGTACCATAAGCTAAATTTAGCTGTCCAGTCTATTTGCTGACTATAAGGATAATTAAAATGTCAACCCAAAATGGATACATTTCAATTACAGCCATACTCGATGCAATTAAAAATGCCCCACAGCAAAATAAACTTGTTATTATTATTATAGGAGAAATTTTTATTAGGTTAAAATGCATTATCAGATTTGATTGAGGTGATGTGGTAATGTCACTTTAATTCTCGTGAATCCAATAAGAAACCCAGAAAGTGAAATTTGAAAATATTTTTAAATTTTCAGCTGTGCCTGAAGGAAAACAGATAAAGGCATATTCTATTGCTTTAGCAATCTTTTAGAGTAGTAATTACCCTCCCAATAGGTGAGTGAGTAGGACCATTTGGCAGACCACAGGAGTTTAATGCCTAGAAAATGGCCTTTCCTTACATTTAATAACATGTGTGTAGTGTCTGTTACCTCATTTTAGCTCTCATTAAGCAGGAATAAGCAGGAAGCGTGGTGATGTTATCTGATTGAAAACTAGTCTCCAGATTTTTCTGTCCTCTTCAGCAATAGATTTATAGATAATATTCATTTAATTTTTAATTATCACATATATAACATAGAAAGCAGGGAAATATGAATAAAGACATACATTTCTGATTTAAGGTGGAGTTTTATCTCTCATGGAATCAACTGAACTGTTTTTGCATGTGCATGTGTGATTGGAAAAAAATTAACTTTCATTTCAATCACATTTCTAACGCATCAGCCAAGCTTGCATTGGAAAAGAATCATCTGAATTTTTTGCAAAACAATGGTTAGTCAGTAATGTTACCAGTTTACTCAGTTCCTTAAGTAAAGAACTAACCACCATCCTTGACTTTTCTCTTCCTTTCATATCCCACATTCTATCCATCAACAGGAAACGCTGGTGCCATAGTGGTTAAGTGCTACAGCTGCTAATCAAGAGGTCGGCAGTTCAAGTCCGCCAGGTGCTCCTTGGAAACTCTATGGGGGAGTTCTACTCTGTCCTATAGGGTTGCTATGAGTCGGAATCTACTCGAGGGCAGTGGGGTTTTTTTTTTTTTAATCCATCAACAAGTCTCGTCCACTTTATCTTAAAATTATAACCCTCAACTGACCTCACCACTTCCTCTACCATTAAACTAAACCAACACTTTTTCCTACCTTAATTTCCTCAGTAGCCTCCTCACAAGTGTTCCAGCTTCCAGTATGTCCCTACACTCTATTCTCCACTCAGCAGTCAGAGCGATCCTGTAAATTTAAAGGTCAGGTCATTCACCTGCTCCTAGATCTGCAATGTCTTCTTCCGGCGCTTGGAATAAAATCCAGAGTCTTTTGTGTGGCCCACAAGGCCTCAGTGATCTGGCCTTTGGCTTCCTCAGACTTCATCCACTCCTCTGCAGCCACACTGGCTAGTGTTTTCCAGTCTCAGGGCCTTGCACTTGCTGCTCTCTTGCCTGGAACATCTTCCTCCTAGACCTCCACGTGACCAACTCTTTATTTAAATTAGGGAATTCTTGATTCCTGGAATATACCAGCAAGTATTTCAACTTTGTGTTGGTTCTTTCTGTGCTGAGAATGCTCTTCCCCAGGTATTTGGATGCTTCACAGCACTTTCAACAAGGACTATCGGACTCTTATTTAATATTGCCAGTTTCTTGAACTCTAGCACTCAAAGTCTCCTGTGTCACCTTCTGCTTTCCTCTATAGGACATATCACCTTTAAACATGCTACATAATTAATTATTTATCATCTTCCTGATTTATTGTCTTCACCTGATGGAATTCAATCTCCATAGGCAAGAATTTTTTAGTGTCTTTTTGTTTTTATTCACTTTTGTGTCCCAAAGCCTAAAACAATGGCTAGCGTGCAGTAGCCCCTTAATAAATATTTGTTAAAAAAATCAATTATTTTGTTTTATTTGGTTTTATCAGAAACGCCGTTTAGGTTTAAAGAAGAAATTTTAAAATGAGTACTAAAAAGTGTCAAGAAAATATTCTCATAATCTTAAACAATCTTCTATCTTTGGGAAATAGCAAAAGGTCATCTATCTGTTGTTACTGAATCCAGTTGTTGATCTGAAAGAATTTTTTTTAAAGGAAAAATAAAGTGAAATATTTAAAAAAAATTATCTGAGCAATTCAAGCAAAACATGTTATTTCTATCATTCTACATTAGCAGACAGCTCCCAATCTCAAATAAATGTTAGCATATTTTTTGTAGTTCAGTCTTTTAATAATTAATTGTAGTAACTTTTTTAAGTTTTTTCTATTTTTTTCCTTACTACTGAGTATATTATATATATATATATATATATTTACTCTTTGGCATTCTGGTTTCATGTAGTCTATATCCGTTTGGCTTGGCTGCTAACCAAAGGGTTGGAAGTTCAAATCTACCCAGCTGCTCCTTGGAAACCCTATGGGGCAGTTCTACTCTGTACTATAGGGTTACTGTGAGTCAAAATCAACTCTATGGAAAGGGTTTTTTTTTTTTTTTGTAAAAATAGTATTTAATGGTTTAGCAGACAGTTCAGTACAAATAAGAATTATAGGAAAAATTAGATTTTTTTTTGCTTAAAATATCTTTGAAGAATTAAAGGAAAGCAATTTGAGTCTAATGGTAAGGGGACAGAAATCTTCTTGCAAGAAGTTTGGATGTGAGAGATATGAATGTAGAAGCAAGTAGTGTTGAGGAAGCGAAATGGAGAGTTGAGAAATAACATGAGTGATTTCTGGGTCTTGGGAGTTTTATTTTTAGGACAGATAGAGGAAAGGGAGCCAGAAGAGACATACCAAGGTGTAACTGGCAGAGCAGTGGCATCAAATACCCAAATGGAGAACAAACCTTGGAAGAAACACTTCCCACTTAGAAACTGAAAATATGGAAGAAGAGGTAAGGGTATAGAAAAATTCTTATTTTTCATGAAATGTAAGTTGAGGGATAACCTTTAGCTTCTCATTGGAAGAAAGGGCAAGGGTTGGAAAGGAGGAGGGCAAAGATATACCCAGGAAAATGAAAAGAGTTGGAAAGATTTTTGGAAACCCATTTTGAGGAATGGGATGAAAAGAGCGACAGAGTGTTGTCGCTCGGTACGTATTTATTGAATACTATTTATCTCACAATGTGGTGCCTTATGGAAGCAAGAGGGGGAAAAATGAATATAACCAAAAAAACCAAACCCATTGTTGTTGAGTTGATTCCAGCTCATAGCAACCCTACAGGACAGAGTAGAACTGCCCCACAGAGTTTTCAAGAAGTGGTTGGTGGATTAAAAAAGTACCAACCTTTTTCGTAGCAGTCTGAGCTCTTAACCACTGTGCCACCAGGGCTCCTGTGTAGCAGTAGTTCATTCTTTTTTATTACTCTATGATTATATCATATTGTATCATATTTTTCCATAATATTTTATTTTGGTTTATTCTATTTACCTAATTTAGTTTTTCATTTCACTATTGATGGATGTTTGGATTTTATCCAATTTGGGGATAAAATAAAAAATACGCTATAGATATTCTGGTACATGCTTTTTGGTGGAGGACTTCAAGCATTTACTGATGAAGATCAATGAACACAGCCTTCAGTAAGGATTACACCTCAAAGTAAAGAAAACAAAAATCCTTACAAATGGGCCAATAAGCAACATCATACTAAACAGAGAAAATATTGATGTTGTCAAGGATTTCATTTTACTTGGATCCACAATCACTCAGCATGGCAGCAGCAGTCAAGAAATCAGAGAACACATTGCATTGGGTGAATCTACTGCAAAAGATCGCTTTAAAGTGTCAAAAAGCAAAGATGTCAGTTTGAGGACTAAGGTGTGCCTGACCCAAGCAGTGGTATTTTTCAATCGCTTCATATGCATGTGAAAGCTGGGCAATGAATAGGGAAGACTGAAGAAGAATTGATGCATTTGAGTTATGGTGTTGGTGGGGAATACTCAATATACCACGGACTGCCCGAAGAATGAACATATCTGTCTTGCAAGAAGTAGAGCCAGAATACTCCTTAGGTACAAGGATGGCAAGACTTCATCTCATGTACTTTGGACATGTTATCAGGACTGACCTGTCCCTGGAGAAGTACATCATGGTTGGTAAAGTGGAGGGTCAGGGAAAAAGAGGAAGACCCTCAACAAGATGGATTGGCATAATGTTGCAACAGTGGGCTTGAGCATAACAATGATTGTGATGGTGCAGGACTGGGCAGTGTTTCATTCTGTTGTACTTGGGGTCACTATAAGTCAGAAGGGACTTGACAGCACCTAACAACAACAACAATTTATGGATGTTTGGATTTTATCCAATTTGAGAATAATATAAAAAAAGTATGCTATGGGTATTCTTATACGTGTTTTTTTTTGTTGCACATAAAGACTCATTTTTGGAGTGGGAGCTACATCTAGTAGTGGAATTGCTAGATCATTGCTTATGCTTATGTTTAAGTTTAACAGATACTGTCAAACAGTTTTCCAACACGGTATTGCCAACTTACACTCTCACCAGCAATTTATAAGATATCCATTTGCTGTACATACTTGTCAACACTTAGAATTTTCAATTTATACTAGCCTTTCTGTAGTAATATCTTATTGTAGTTTTATTTGAATTTATTTAATAATCAATGAGATTGAGTAGCTTTATATACACTTATTAGAACTTTAGATATTCTTTTCAGTGAAAGGCCTATTCACAAATTGTACTGATTTTAAAAAAATTGGTAGTCTATTTTTTCTTATAAATTTGTATATATTCCGCATATGACTACTATATTAGATATATAAATTTCAAATATCTTTTCACAGCTTATAACTTGTTTTGTAACTCTGGTAATTGTGAGTTTAGAAGAATAGAAATTTCTAATTTTAATGAAATCCACTACTTCAAATTTTTTTTAAAGAAATCTTTGCCTAACTGAAGGTCATGTAGATACTCTCATATGTAATTTGCTAGAAGCTTTATTGTTTTACTTTTCATGTCTAGGTCTATATTCCATCTAGAATTGATTTTATGTGAGAAAAAAGTTCATTACCTTTTGTGTATAAATTTCAAAATTAATCTAGTATGGTATATTAAAAAGATCACTGTTTCCCCACTATACTGCAATGGCATCTTTACTATAAACCATTCTATGTGTATTTCCTGATTATTTAATTTGTTCTTTTGTAGTATTTGTCAACCTTTGAATCATTATCATACTCTTTAAACTAATACAGATTTAAAATCAGTCTTGATAGCTCATAGTGTGTGTTCTCCAGCTTTTTATTTCTTCACTGTTCTTTTTTCTGTTTTGACTGACATGATTTTGATGTGATTGCTTTGAATATAGATTATTTTGGGGATATTGATTTTTTATGATATTAAGTGTTCCAATCCATGAACATGGTATATTCCTACATTATTTACATCTTGTTTACTTTCTTTCAACAGTGATTTATAGTTTTCAGTGTATAGGTCTTACATATAATCTTAGTGTCCTAGGAACACTTCTATAACAATAACATATAAGAATTATGTCTTAAGAAGAGCTTACATAAAAAAATAGAAACACTGCTTGTATTTCTATTTTATGCAGGGGGAAAATCTAGTTAGCCAATTAATATTTGAAACCTTTCTGGTATATGTAAAGAGTGGTGTTAGAAGAGGAGGTGGAAGGATAAAGACATAAAGGAAACAGTTGGGGATTGGAAGGGGAAATAAAGGAAGGAATCTGAGGAGTAACATTTTAATGCCCACCCAAGGTATTAATCAGTAAATATTTGGGAAAATAGCTCTATATTATTTAACTCTTTCCATATGTGAGAACTAAGAAGGGAGTATGTGTGCCCTAAGTTTGTTGTTGTTGTTTGTTTAGATTTTATTTTTTAGTGTGTTTGGAAGAGAGTATCAGCATTTGCCACAAATTTATTTCTGTTCTTTTCTGACAAATTAGAGTTTTTAATGCCCTGCTGCTTCAATGCCCTAACCTCATTATAATGATGAAGATAATAATAAAATTCATTATAATAGTTGACGTTTAATGAACACTCACTGTGTGACTAGCAGTATTTTAAGAATTTTTGTGTATATTAATTCATTTAATACTTCCATGAGGTAAATATTTTAATTATTTCTCATTTACAGATAAGCAACTGGGGCAAATAAATGTTAAAGACTTGCTCAAGGTCAACAGCTAATAGGAGGTAGAGCTGAGAAGAAAACCTATGTGGTCAAGTGCACTAAAACTTTTAATTCCCAGTAAATGATTAAAATACCAAATGGCTGTTTTTCATATTTTTCCCCAGAAACACATCATATATTTGACTTTTTAGCTTCAGGTAATTGTTATTTTTCAAGAAAAAAAAAGTATGTGTTTATCTTTGGAGCCCTGTAGGAATCCTTTGAACATTTTATTGGCATATGTTTTAAATAGTTCTACTGCAAAGGAACTTCCTTTGTTTATTTCTAACTCAGGATTTCTGTACTTCTCCGTAAGCCTGCTGTTGACCTTTATCTATTCTTCAAGTTACAAGAGAACAAGAGGTATTCTCAATTAACCCTAAATTTCCAATTTGGCAGGGCTATATCAGAAATAATGACCTGATAGAGAGAAAGCAAAAGGTAAATATTTGGGGATTCTTTAATTAAGACTCTTTTTTTGAAACTGTTCAAGATGTTAGTCTGATTTGGGAAGCTAGAAGGAAAGGGTGTGGAGGACACAAAATTAATTTTTTACTATCTCTTTTTCTGTCTTCAGAGAATATTTATTACTGAATTATTGTTGAAGAGTATTAACATTAAATAGTTGATTCAGGATACCTAGCTACCAGAACATATATAAGATGCCTTCTGGTCTTAGAAGCAGAGATACATAATTGGGAAAACTTTGTCTTACTGTTTAATTAGTAGGACAAGATACCTTTCTTGAAAAATAATTTGAAAGAAACCATTATGGTTTTTGAAATTTATAAAGTTGTTTCAAGTCATATGGTATGAAAAAAATGTAACTTCTTATGATTCGATTCAGAAGTAGGGATTAAAGTTCATAGTTTACATTAAACATTGTTTTTGTTGATATTTGTTATAGTAGCTCTATAAATTCTATAAATTGTTACTCTTTTTAAAGACTGTAAGAAATACAATTTGCTTTGCAGAGGATTCATTTACTTCTTTCCAAGACCACTTTTTTTCCTTTACACAAAACTGGAAACATTTTACCAAGAAACAGATGAAAGGTAATTTCATAGTTCTTAGCTGGATCCCCAAAGGCTTTCCCGTCCCCCCACCCCCTCTTATTTACTTTTTGTAGAGGAAACGTTAGGAAACTGTAATATTTATCTGATCACTTTATGTTGGTGAATAACAACCTTTAAGAATGGCCACCTGGAAAGAAAAGAATAACAATAGATTTATTGGAAATGAATTAATGAAGCAGAGAAATATTAGAATGTCGGTGAAAGGGAAATGATCGCACACTGTCATAAACTATTAATTTTGTAACAGAAAACCAGTGAATTTTAGGCACCTTCTGCTTTGTTGTTGATACGATAAAACCCACTAAGTGGAGTTATGAAATTTGAAAGCCAAATTAGACTCTTTGAAAATGGGATCCACATGTTTGTGTGAAAATGTGTCTGTATGTTTTGGGAGAAGTTGTGAAGAATAGTTTCAATCACATGATGGCCATTTTAATTCTATCCACATGACCTTGAATCCTACAGGGACCCCTTAAGAAGAGAGAAGTGGGCTGGTGCAGGTGTCAGAGGAAGATCAAAAGACAGTGGGCCATCTTTAAAAAATAAAACAGGAAAATAACAATCTGGAACTGAGCATTTAAGTGCTTTGATAACGACACCTATTTCAAGGAAAGCCCTTTGTGAATTTGTTATCCACATTTTATGTAAACTCACAAGAACACTTGTGTATTAAAAATAATTATCCATCAGAACATCAAAATAATAAAAAAAATCATTATAGTATTTAAGAAGACTCATAATGAGATCTGTTTACCAGAGACATAGAGCTTATTTGTGAAAAATATTATCTGCAGTTGAAATTTAAATTTATTCCAATGGAGACAACATTGTTTCTGGCACATGGTGCTTACACTTTAAGGGGGAAACCGATATTAAAAAAAAAATCAATTAATAAACATATAGTTACAAATGTGCTAAATTCAAAGAAAATAAAAGCAGTCGATTCTGAAAGTGTGTATGAAGATGAACTTGAACTCATAGAAGAAGTAAAGGAAATGATACCTCAGTTGACATCTGAGGAGTAAGTAGGCACTAACCAGGTAGGAAGCAAGAAGAGAATTCTATATGGAAGACCAGTACATAAAAAATCCCTGTGGAGGAAGGGAAAAGGGTGTGCTTGAAAAATGGAAAGAAGGCCAGTGTGAAAGGAGAATAAAGAGGAAGATGGAAGGAGGTGGGGATGAAGGAGGTAGAAATGAAGCTGGAGAGATCTGCAAGGGCCAGACCGCATGTGTCCTACAAGAACCACAGTGTAGAAATAGATTATATATAATCGGGCTGTGTAGGGAAGAAGGAGGGTTAAGAGTGTAGTAAGATCATACTTAACATTTTGAAAATGTTACCCTATCAGGAAGAATAGGTTGAATAGGGACTAGAATAAATTCTGGTTTTAATTTTAACTTAACGGGGAGACCAGTTATTGCAGCAATGAAGGTGAAAGCTGAAGATAAATTTGATTTGGACAGAGGCAATGAAAATGGAGGTAAGTTAATGAAATTTAGAAATGATTAAGCATCTGAATTGCCTGCACTTGAAAATTTATTTTATATAAAATATCTTAGTCTGGGTTAGAGGAACAAAACCAGCGAGGTGTCTATATATATAAAGAGAGAGAGAAGGGGAAAGGGAGATTAGGAGAGAGAGAGAAATCTACTTCAAGAAAATGGCTCATGAAATTGTGGGGGCTGGCAAATCCCAAATCTGTGGGTCAGGCAGCAGGCTGGAGACTTCTGTAGTTTTATGTCCCAAGAACCGGAGGTCAGGCAACAAGAACAGTGCAGGGTTGAGAGAGAGTTTAGGAAGTGTCATGTATCTGTGACTTCTAAGTTGGGGTTTGAGCAACTGGAAGGGGGATGTTGCCAATCACTTAGCTATTCAAGAGGGTCAGGTTTGTGGGGGTAAGATCATTCTTCAGTGTAGGATGTATTGACTTTCTAGAGCTGTTGAGAAATGCATGTGGAGTGTTCTGTAGGTAGCTGATGATAATGAGCTGGAGCTTTGGAGGGAGTTAAATTTGAAGTATTACATTAGTGAAACAATGGAAATGGATGAAATTAGCCTAGAAAAAGAGCATCATGTGGGAATAGAAACCTACCAAGAATGAACTGAGAGTACTAACAAATAATAGCTGGATTAAGGAGGATGGGATCTCAAATGAAAATGAGATGCTCAACACATAGGAGGAAAACAAAGAGAATGAGAAAATGGTTCATGGAGGACAAAGAAAAGAGAACTGAAAGAAGTGAGTTGTCAGGAGTGCTAAATGACTGAGGAATCAAATAAGATCAGGGTTAAAAATATAAGTTAGATTTTGTGGTAGGATCATTGATGATCTTAGAAAGAGACAAGCCTTGGGAATAGAATGCATTTTTATCTTCCTCAGGTAAATATGCAGGAGTGGAGTTTCTGGTCTTGTAACAAACGTAAGTTTAACTATAAAAAAGTGCAAGACTTTTCCAATGCAGCTGTATCAAACATTCCACCAAAAATGTATTAGAATTACAGGTGCTCTACATCCTCACCAACATTAGTGTGTGAGGCATGTGGCATAAGGCAAATACGTGATGAAATGCTGGTTGTGCTACTATTTCTTATCAATTAATTAACTTTTGTGAACACTCAGTGTCTCCGGGTGTACAATAAGGATAACAATATCTACCCATAAACCTGTCTAGATTAGCTGAAATAATAGACTATAAGAGTTCAAAGCATAATATGCATATGAGTAATAATTCCCTTCCTCCATCCTGTAGTAAAAAAAAGTACTATGGATAAAAATGTGTATTAGATTATAATATTTTATAAAACCCATCTGCAAATTGTATAGGCCCATGTGTGAACTAAACTTTGATAAGCAATGCTTTTCACGTTTTTCCTGGATCACACAATTTTTAAGATATAATAATTTTATCAGGTATGGATACATTATATTTATAAAACCAGACATCTCTTTTAGTATTTTGAAATTTTTAGAAATTATAAACTGTATTGTGAAATATACCTTTATGGTGGTAATTTTTACACATTCAAGAAGTGAAGTAAAAATATTTGCAAGTTTTACAATTCTAGAATTATATTTAAAGCTCTTGATATACATAGCTAAATTTACTTCAAAAAAAGTTGAACCAATTTAAAAATTGTGTCTATGAAAATGCCAAAGTATCTACACCTTCACAACCTTGGGTACTCATTGCCACCAGTTGATTCTGACTCATATTGACCCTATAGGACAGGGTAGAACTCCACATAAGGTTTCCAAGGCTGTAAGTCTTTGCAGAAGCAGACTGTCACATCTTTCTCCCATGGAGCAGCTGGTGGGTTACAACGGCCGACCATTTTGCTTAGGAGATGAATATTTAACCATTGAGTCACCAAGGCTCATGTCATTATTAAAAAAAAAAAAAATTGTCTACTTAGTAAGCAAGAATGTTATTGGTAGTGAAACATTTTTATGTTAAGTTAGAAAAGTAGATTCCAAGATAGTGTATATGCCATAATCTCACTTCTGAAAAAAAGTGTGTATGTATATGGAGCCCTGGTGGCGCAGTGGTTAAGAGCTTGGCTGCTAACCAAAAGGTCAGAGGTTCAAATCTACCAGCCACTCTTGGAAACCCTATGGGCAGTTCTACTCTGTCCTATAAGGTCGCAGTGAGTTGGTTTGGTTTATATACGTACATGTATAGGTATATATATGAATACACATATATACATACGGTGTTGTTCCTGGGTGGAGAAATTTAATATACAGTTATACAGTAGATAAATTTTTATGCTTAACTTTTAATATTCTAATTCAATTGCAATGAACATATATTGTTTTAGTAGTAATTTGAGAACAGCTTTTAACGTTGTTTTAATTTTTAAAAAAAATCCAGCTTTAACCAAGTCATATTATTTTAAATCAGAATATAAAACATGTTTTCTATTCATCTGCCATCTATACCAGGTTGCTGCAGACAGTTTGCTTCTTTAATAGAAGGGCAAGGATAAATACGATGTAAGGAATAACTGGTAAGGCAAGAAGAGAATGATGGAGAAAAGGGGCAGGAAGAGTGAATTCAAGAATATTATTTTACAAATTGGCTAGAAAAATTAGTCACCGGAGACCAAACTTAGCCCTTCTGGCAGACAGTATCTTTCTATTTCATTAATTTTACAACTAAAATATTTCATATGGACTCACAAAATAATTTTTTATTTCATTTTTTGTAAGTTTCACAGTTTTTTTCCTGCATTTAAAATGTGTGTTATATCAGATTTAACAGGAATAATTTCCTTTGCTAATGATTTCAAAATATACTTTTTATACTTAAAAAGTTTTATTTTATTCTTCTTTTCTTAAATTGAAAGTGGTGATGGTAAACAGAGCCTCTCATTAATATTTGCATTTTTCAGTGCAAGTATAACATAAATCACATCAATTAATTTTAAATGTTATAAATTTTAATTAATATAATTTAAAACAGTTTACAACATCCCTAACTTAAGGTTTTGTACATGATTTGACTTGAAATAACACATCTACAAAATCTTTATAGAGAAAAGTTCTCTGATATGGTTTTAAATAGTTAGGGTTTTTCTTTTTATTATAATTGACATAATTAATCTAAAGAAGAAGCTCAGTCTTCTGGGGTTAGCATCTGAACGTTCATGGCTAAGCTTTCCAAATAGCCATCAAATTTTTTTCTGTACACCACTATGCCTCAAAGGCCTATCCCATAACATAGAACATAAATGTTTATTTAATAAGTTCATCATGGAATAAATTGAAATATAAAAAGATTAACTCGATCTGAGTGTGTTTCAACTCAAAATATAAATTTTGTAAGGAAATGATGTAGATACAGATAGTAATAAAAAAAAAAAAAAGTATGTTTCTTGCATCCCCAATTCGGCCTTGTCCTGAACATTAGATTTTTCAGGTCTTTATTCATGAAAATGAATTATTAAACACCCACTACTCAAATAGAATGAAAGACATCCTAGGGGTAGAGCAGGAATCCTAATATTTAGTCTTGGTTACTCTCCTCATGTTTGTCAAGCAATTCTTAATTTCTGCTCTTTGCTGTATGTTGTGAATTGAATTGAGTCCCTCAAAAATACGTGTATCAATTTGGCTAGGCTATGAGTCAGAACTGACTCCATGGCACTGGGATGATTCCCAGTATTGTGTGATTGTTCACCATTTTGTTATCTGATGTGATTTTCCCACTTGTTGTAAATCTTCTATGGTGTTATTGAGGCGGGATAGGTAGCAGTTATGTTAGTGAGGCAGGACTCAATCTACAAGATTGGATTGTGTCTTGAGGCAGTCTCTTTTGAGATAAAAAAGAGAGAAGCGAGCAGAGAGACAGGAGGACCTCATAAAACCAAGAAAGCAGTGCCAGGAACAGAGTGCCCTTTGGACCCTAGGGTCCCGCACAGAGAAGCTCCTAGTCCAGGGGAAGATTGATGAGAAAGACATTCCTCCAGAGCCAAAAGAAGAGCAAGCCTTCCCTTGGAGCTGACACCCTGAATTTGGACTTCTAGCCTACTTTACTGTGAGGAAATAAATTTCTCTTCAAGCCATCTACTTGTGATATTTCTGCTATAGCAGCACTAGAGGATTAAGATACTCTAAAGATGAGAATACGCCTATGTCTTTATCTATACAAACCAGTTGCTTTTGAGTCGATTTTGATCCCCTGTGTGTGCACCCTAGGGTTTTTAAGGCTGTGACTTTTCTGAAGTATATCCCTGGGCCATTCTTCCAAAGTGCCTCTGGGTGGGTTTGAACTGCCAACCTTTCAGTTAGTAGTAGATATATATATCATATATATACACATATATGGATATATGTTTGTATATATATGTGTGTGTGTGTATGTATCACAAACACAATTTCTCAGAGGTGGTATAAAGGCTGCTACTCTACCCAAGAAAGACAAGAAATTTTGACTGACACCAAGGAATTATTGCGCTAACTCTGTAGGTATTGAGTATACTTACTCTCCTGCTTGTTGCAGTGTTCACCAAACGTTATGACAAGTGCAGCTCTGCATGCGCTAAATCTTCTGTCTGTCACACAAAGATATCCAATTCTTCACCATAAATGAACTTGGGCCCTTTCCTGAGGCCACAGCTAAAGCCCTTCTAAGTGAAAATGGCTTTTCTTCACACATTTCTTCTATGTTCCTTCAGAGTACTGAATACTTCTCACATTTGTTAAGAACTCTGACAGATTTTCTGTCTTCCCTACTCACAGCCGTCATGCTGTATGATTTCAACATCCACATAGAATGATAATCTATCACTGTGTAGTCTGAGATTTCCTTTGTCTCTTCAACTTTAACAAATATATTTTCTTCCCTTTAGTAACACTTTCCTGTTGTGTCAGCCAGAATTCATAACCCACAAGGATTTCTCCATGTCTGAATCTTTACCTGTAATACTCCATTTTCTGAACAAAATCTGCTGCCTTTTCATTTTTCTCTGTCTCTCTTCCTAACTCCATCTACGCTTTAACCTCAAGAAGACTTCCCATTATTTGACTCTCCATTTTCATCTGTTTATCAATCCTTTCCTGGTATCCTTTTTCTCTCTCCTATACCTAGTTTCATTGTCATTCATTTAAACTATGGTCTTATTAGAACATTTAACTTTCATGCAACCACTTCTCCCTATATGAAGTAGTCAAAAAATGCGCAATATACTGAGACGTAACCTACTACAGAAGTTTTGCTAGACTACACATTCTTTAATATCAACATTAGTGCTACTTCATAAAATTTTACTTGTGACCAGTAAATTATTTTCTTCCCCATAGCACTTTTTCAAACCTTCCCTTTTCCTTAGGGCCGAAAACACCAAACTCTGCTTAGTCTTAGCAGATAAGATTACTTTCTACTTTACCACATTTTGAGATGTTTGTTCACCTCCCCCTTCCTGCTTCTTCCCATACCTGTCCCATACTATCCCAGATTTGCTTGCACAAATTTGAAATTGTTTTTATGTTTTCACATCCAATATATGAAGGATTATAGGTCCTCTTCGATTTTGCTTTAGATACAAATACCATTCAAATCATCAGGGACTTTGCTTCACCAATTTCTACTCCTGTATTTATTTCTAAATTCTCTCTGTTTCATATACGTATCTTCCTTCTGCATGACCAAATGCCCATTTTTGGACCCTTCCCCTTATTTGCTTTTCCCTGGTTGCTCTTTGTTTCTCCTTCAGCTGAACACCTAGCTAATTTTCACTCATCTAAGTTGTTATATGGGAAGAGATGGTTCAGTGATAGAATTCCTGTCTTTCATGTGGGAGACCCAGGTTTGAACCCCAGCCAATGCACCTCAGTGCAGTTACCACTTATTCAGCAGAGCTTCCAGATTAAGCCAAACTAGAAAGAAAGGCCTGGTGATCTACTTCTAAAAAGTCAGCCAATGAAAAGTCTATAGTCATAACAGTTCAATTCCATTTTGCACGGTCACCATGAGTCAGGGCTGATCCTATGGCAGCTAACCACAAAAAGTTTTTATAGGCTTCCTGTGTTGATTCATATTACTTCAATGATCACCAAATCTTCACATTACTGTGCCATTTTGTCCTGGTTTATTCTCTACAATCTAAGCCTTTCTTCCACTCCCCATCACAAGAATATTTATTATTCATTCACTGTTACGTTCATTCTTTATTCGTTTATGTAACAACTATTTATTGATCCTTTGTTACGCCAGACACAATGCCAGAGACTACAAAAACTATGCTGAACTATACAGACACAGTCATTTCCATCATGGAACTAATGATTTCACGATACCTGTTCTTCTATCTCACAGCAGGGCTTCAGAAATATTTCAAATGTTTCCCTTGGGTGCTTGTTAGTAATTCTCCTTGTAACTTGGATATTTTTTGTGCAGTCAGAATTCCAAGGTGATCTCTAATACCCACAGACTTGTATTTCAGACTGGAAAAGACCCGTGAATAGAATGGTATATCTCTCCCACAATTACTTTGTGCTGTATAAGGCAATTGATTTTAGAAAGCGATATTATCTTCATTGGACCAAACCTTATTGTGTGAACCCTTAAAAAGGATGAGATTTTTCCTTGCAAAAAAGGTTTGAAATGCCAGAAGAACTCAACACACCATTGCTAGTTTTGAAGATGGAGGGCACTGAGTCATGTCCAGCTCGAATGTTTTCCCAGAAAATCATAACTTGCTAATATTTACCTCTATAAGGGTTGAGTGTGAGCTTCTGGATGGTCCAAGTGATGATTCTGGAGAAATACTGTTTCAATTTCTATTTCAAGATTAGATTATATCAACGTGGGGCCAAGACGGTGGAGTAGTCAGATGCTTCCAGTGATCCCTCTTACAACAAAGACCTGAAAAAACTAGTGAAAGATTATATATATGACAAACTAGGAGCCCTGAACATCAAAGGCAAAGTTAGAAAATGGACTGAGCAGCAGAAGGAGGGAGAGACAGTTCTGAAGCAGCAAGGAGTTGCTGGACATGAATCTCCAGGAACCCTCAGGCACCATCCCCTGAAGTGACCATGGCAGGGCTGGTGGTACTGTTCCAGATGTGATTTCCTCAGGGAGAGACAGTGAGCTGCACAGTCTATTCATACCTCTGGAACCAGAGAAGAACAGCTCTTTTGGCAAAAGATAAGTACTTAGGTTTATTTTACTGTGCCCCAAGCCCCCAAGCCAGCTTCAGTGGCTGTCGATTTCCCTGGGCCAGAGTTATGTCCTGCTGAACACTCTGAGCCATTCTCCTGGCCTTGGAGAAGGAATAAATTCACGATTGGGGGAAAAGATAATCTCCTAGCTCCGGTAAGCTGGGGAGCGCAGGACAGAAGCGGCTTCTGTCCAGGCACAAATGGTCTATGGACTTTAAATACTTTCACCCCTGCATGGACTTGTGTGGGCCCATTTCAGGAAAATAGGCCCTTGTTGGTGGGCTACAACTGTTTCAGCTGTGCGGTGGACAGGTGGGTGTTTGATGTTTGACACTGCTTTGCCTATCAAACAGGGTCCTCAGTTACCCACATCAGGGGCCGAAGGACCAGTGGCTCTACCCACGTCACCTAGCCACCCATGACAGGGGCCCAAAGATAAGTGATACCTCCCAGTCCTTACAACCAAAAGCATTACGTGCCCATGGTCCGGCTGCAGGACCTACCAAGCTGTGTGCTCTAGGGAACAGGGATACACTTTCCTCACAGACACCTGGGAGACGGCTGTCATCCCACTGTCTTGTTCAGAGCATGACCCCCAGCTGCAACCAGATACCAGTACCTACACCAATCACCCGTGCCCCTCTAAGATTGTAGTACAGAGCCTGTACCACACATTTGATGACCAACTACCTGGACACCTGAGCTGAAGCCATACAAGAAAAGTGAATGGACTCCTAGGCTTATATATCTGGTAACAGCTGTAGCCATCTGGTGACAGGATGTTAGAGCTTCAATGGCAAAAATAATCAGGCTAGCTCACTCAAGCAGCCTATTTGGGCATATCGAAACAAAACAAAGCAAGAAGCTAGGATACAGTAAGCAAACATAAAATAAACTAATACAATAATTTATAGATGGCACGGAGACAACAGTCAATATCAAATCACATAAAGAAGCAGACCATGATCACTTCAACAAGCTCTCAGAACAAAGAATCAAGGAATCTTCTGGATGAGGTGTTTTCTTGGAACTACCAGATGCAGAATACAAAAGATTAAGGTACAGAACTCTTCAAGACATCAGGAACGAGATCAGGCAAAACACAGATCAAGCCAAGGAACACGAAGATGCAGCAGTTGAAGAAATTAAAAAGGTTATTCAAGAACATAATGAAAAATTAATAATGTGCAAGAATCCATAGAGAGACAGCAATCAGAAATTCAGAAGAGTAGCAATAAAATTTCAGAATTAGACAACTCAGTAGAAAGTCAGGGGAGCAGAACTGAGGAACTGGAAGGCAAAATTAGTGAGATGGAAGATAAAACACTTGGCACCAATATATTCAAAGAAAAATTAGATAAAAGAATTAAAAAAAAAAAAAGAAGAAGAAGAAACCCGAAGAAGCATGTGAGACTTCATCAAGAGAAATAACCTGTGAGTGATTGGAGTACCAGAACAGGGAGGCGTAACAGAAAATACAGAGAGAATTGTTGAAGATTTGTTGGCAGAAAACTTCCCTGATATTGTGAAAGATGAGAAGATATCTATACAAGATGCTCATCAAACTCCACATAAGATAGATCTCAGAAGAAAGTCACCAAGATATATTATAATCAAATTTGCCAAAACCAAAGACAGAGAATTTTAAGAGTGACTAGGAATAAATGAAAAGTCACCTACAAGGGAGAGTCAATACGAATAAGCTTGGACTACTCGGCAGAAAGCATGAAGGCAAGAAGGCAATGGGATGACATATATAAAGTATTGAAGGAAAAAAAATAGCCAGCCAAGAATCATATATCCAGCAAAACTGCCTCTCAAATATGAAGATGAAATTAGGAGATTTCCAGATAAACAGAAGTTTAGGGAATTTGTAAAAACCAATCCAAAACTACGAGAAACACTAAATGGAGTTCTCTGGTTAGAAAATCAATAATATCAGATATCAACCCAAGACTAGAATACAGGACAGAGCAAACAGATGTCAACACAGATAGGAAAATCAGAAAAATAAATCAAGACAAAAAAAACACTCAAAACAGGAAAACAGCAATGTCATTATGTAAAAGAAGACAACATTAAAGCAATAAACAGGGACTAAGATATGTAAGATATGTAGTCATAAATCATTCATAAGGACAAGAAGTCAAGTCGATATAAGGAAATAAAAGTTAGGTTTACACTTAGAAAAATAGGGATAAATATTAAGGTAATCACAAAGTAGGCTAACAATCCTACTCATCAAAATAAAACACAGGAAAAAAATAAAGACTTAGCAAAAACAAAATCAACAACAATGAATAACAGGAAAATTCATCTATGAAGATAACCTACTCAGCAAAAAAAAAAAAAAAAATTGAGTGGGAAAATGAAACTGTCAACAACACACACAAAAAGACATCAAAATGACAGCACTAAACGCATAAAAAAAAAATTAGAAAAAAAATACCTATCCATGATTATGATGAATGTGAATGGACTAAAGCACCAATAGACAGAGAGTGGCAGAATGGATATAAAAAAAGATCCATCTATATCCTGCCTACAAGAGACACAACTTAGACTTAGAGACACAAATAAAGTAAAACTCAATTGCTGGAAAAAAATATATCAAGCAAACAACAATCAAGAAAGAGCAGGAATGGCAATATTAATTTCCTGAAAAGAGACTTTAAAGTTAAACCCACCACAAAGGATAAGGAAGGACACTATATAATGATTAAAGGGACAATATACCAGGAGGACATAAACACCCAATAACAGGGCTTCAAAAACAAACTCTAAGAGCATTGAAAGGTAAGATAGACAGCTCCACAATAATAGTAGGAAACTTCAACAAACCACTTTTGATGAAGGACAGAATATCCAGAAAGTACCTCAATAAAGACTTAGAATATCTAAATGCCACAATCAATCAACTTGACCTCATAGATATATACAGAACACTCCACCCAATAGCAGCCAAGTATACTTTCTTTTCCAGCGCACATGGAACATTCTCTAGAATAGATCACATATTAGGTCATAAATGCAAGCATTAACAGAATCCAAAGCATCAAAAATATTACAAAGCATCTTCTCTGACTATATCGCCATAAAAGTAGAAATCAATAACAGGAAAAGCAGGGAAAAGAAATCAGATACTTGGAAACTGAACAATACCTGGCTCAAAAACAGCTAGGTTATAGAAGACATTAAGGAAGGAATAAAGAAACTCATTGAATCAAATGAGAAGGAAAACAATTCCTATCTGAACCTTTGGGACACAGCTAAAGCAGGGCTCAGAGCTCAGTTTGTATCAATAAATGCACATATACAAAAAGAAGAAAGGGCAAAATCAAAGAATTATCCCTACAACTTGAACAAATAGAAAGAGAGCAACAAAAGAAACTCTTAGGCACCAAAAGAAAGCAAATAATAAAAATTAGTGCGGAATTGAATTAAATAGAGAACAGAAAAACAATTGAAAGAGTTAATAAGACCAAAAGCTGGTTTTTTGAAAAAATCAACAAAATTCATAAACCATTGGCCAAACTGACAAAAGAAAAACAGGAGAGGAAGCAGATAACCCAAATAAGAAATGACATGGGGATGTCACAAAAAGACCCAACTGAAATTAAAAGAATCATATGAGATTACTATGAAAAATTGTTTACTAACAAATTTGAAAACCTAGAAGAAATGGATGAATTCCTAGAAACACACTACCCACCTAAACTAACACAAACAGGTAGAACAACTAAATAAACCCATAACAAAAGAAGAGATTGAAAAGGAAATTTAAAAAACCCCAACAACAACAACAACAAAAAAGCCCTAGCCTGTACGGCTTCACTGCAGACTTCTACCAAACTTTCAGAGAAGAGTTAACCCCACTACTACTAAAGGTACTTCAGAGCATAGAAAAGGACAGAATACTACCAAACTCATTCTATAAAGCCAGAATATCTCTGATACCAAAACCAGCTAAAGTCACCACAAAAGAAGAAAACTTGCAGACCTATGTCTCTCATGAACATAGATGCAAAAATCCTCAACAAAATTCTAGCCAATAGAATTCAACAACATATCAAAAAAACAATTCACCATGACTAAGTGGGATTCATACTAGGTATGCAGGGATGGTCCAACACAAGAAAGACAATTAATGTAAACCATCATATAAATAAAACAAAAGACAAGAACCACATGATCTTATCAATTGAAGCAGAAAAGACATTTGATAAAGTTCAACAACCATTCATGATAAAAAAAAAAACTCTCAGCAAAATAGGAATAGAAGGAAAATTTCTCAACATAATAAAGGGCATTTATACAAAGCCAATAGCCAACATCATCCTAAATGGAGAGAGCCTGAAAGCATTCCCCTTGAGAACAGGAACCAGACAAGGATGCCCTTTACCATCACCCTTATTCAAAATTGTGCTGGAGGTCCCAGCCAGAGCAATTAGGCTAGATAAAGAAATAAAGGGGATCCAGATTGGTAAGGAAGAAGTAAAAGTATATCTATTTGCAGATGACATGATCTTATACACAGAAAACCCTAAGGAATCCTCAAGAAAACTACTGAGACTAATAGAAGAGTTCAGCAGAGGATCAGGATACAAGACAAACATACAAAAATCAGTTGGATTCCTCTACACCAACAAAAAGAACATTAAAGAGGAGATCACCAAATCAATACCATTTACAGTAGCCCCCAAGAAGATAAAATACTTAGAAATAAATCCTACCAAAGACATAAAAGACCTATACAAAGAAAACTATAAGACACAACAGCAAGAAACCAAAAGAAACCTGTATAAGTGGAAAAACATACCCTGCTCATGGATAGGAAGACTCAACATTGTAAAAATGTCTGTTCTACCAAAAGCCATCTACAGATACAATGCAATTCCAATACAAATTCCAATGACATTTTTTAATGAGATGGAAAAACAAATCCCCAAGTTCACATGGAAGGGAAAGAGGCCCTGGATAAGTAAAGCATTACTGAAAAAGAAGAACAAAGTAGAAGGCCTCACACTACCTGATTTTAGAACCAATTTACCCCCACAGTAGTCAAAACAGCCTGGTACTGGTACAACAACAGGTACATAGACCAATGGAACAGAATTGAGAATCCAGACATAAATCCATCCACGTATGAGCAGCTGATACTTGACAAAGTTTCAAAGTCAGTTAAATAGGGAAAAGACAGTGTCTTTACAAATGGTGCTGGCATAACTGGATATCCATCTGCAAAAAAATGAAACAAGACTCATACCTCACATTATGCAGAAAAACGAACTCAAAGTGGATCAAAGACCTAAATATAAAATGTAAAATGATAAAGATCCTGGAAGAAAAAATAGGGACAAAGCTAGGAGCCATAATACATGGCATAAACAGTATACAAAACATTGCTAACAATGCACAAACACCAGAAGAGAAACTAGGTAACTGAGACCTCCTAAAAATCAAACACCTATGCTCATCCAAAGACTTCACCAAAAGAGTAAAAAGACTACCTACAGACTGGGAAACAGTTTTTAGCTATGACATTTCTGATCAGCGCCTTGATCTCTAAAATCTACATGATACTTCAAAAACTCAGCAACAAAAAGACAAATAACCCAATTAAAAAATGGGCAAAGGATGTGAACAGACACTTCACTAAAGAAGACCTTCAGGTAGCCAACAGATACCGGAGGAAATGCTCACAATCATTAGCCATTAGAGAGATGCAAGTCAAAACTACATTGAGATTCCATCTCACTCCATCAGTGCTGGAATTAATCCAGAAATCACAAAATATTAAATGTTGAAGATGTTATAGAGAGACTGGAACACTTCTACACTGCTGGTGGGAATGTAAAATGGTACAACCACTTTGGAAATTGATTTGGCGCTTCCTTAAAAAGCTAGAAATAGAACTACCATACGATTCAGCAATCCCACTCCTTGGAATATATCCTAAAGAAATAAGAGCCTTTACACAAACAGATATATGCACACCCATCCTCATTGCAGCATGGTTTACAATAGCAAAAAGATGGAAGCAACCAAGGTAACCATCAACGGATGAATGGATGAATAAATTATGGTATAGTCACACAATGGAATACTATGCATCGATAAAGAACAATGATGAATCCAGGAAACATTTCATAACATGGGGGAACCTGGAAGGCATTATGCTGAGTGAAATTAGTCAGTTGCAAAAGGACAAAATATTGTATGAGACCACTATTATAAGAACTCAAGAAATAGTTTAAACAGAGAAGAAAATATTCTGTGATGGTTATGAGAGGCAGGGAAGGAGAGGGGTATTCACTAATTAGATAGTAAAAAAAAAAAAAAAAAATTTTTTTTTTTTTTGGCAAGAACTATTTTAGGTGAAAGGGAAGACAACACACAATACAGGAGAGGTCAGCACAACCGAACTAAACCAAAAGCTAAGAAGTTTCCTGAATAAACTGAATGCTTCGAAGTCCAGTGTAGCAGGGGTGGGGGTTGGGGGACTATGGTTTCAGGGGACATCTAGGTCAATTGGCATAATAAAATCTATTAAGAAAACATCTGCACCCCACTTTGGAGAGTGGCACCTTGGATCTTAAGCACTAGCAAACGGCCATCTAAGATGCATCAGTTGGTCTCAACCCACCTGTAGCAAAGGAGAATGAATAACACCAAGGACACAAGGTAATTATGAGCCCAAGAGACAGAAAGGGTCACATAAATCAGAGACTACATCAGCCTGAGACCAGAAGAACTAGATGATGCCCGGCTACAACTGATGACTGCCCTGACAGGGAACATAATAGAGAACCCCCGAATGAGCAGGATATCAGTGAGATGCAGACCTGAAATTTTTGTAAAAAGACTAGACTTAATGGCCTGACTGAGACGAGAAGGACCCTGGAGGTCATGGTCCCCAGACCTTTTGTTAGCCCAAGACAGGAACCATTTCCAAAGCCAACTCTTTAGACAGGGATTAGACTGGACTATAAGATAGAATATGATACTGGTGAGGAGTGAGCTTCTCGAATCAAGTAGACACATGAGAGTACGTGGGAAGCTACTGTCTGGAGGAGAGATGATAAGGCAGAGGGGGACAGAAGCTGGCTGAATGGACAGGAAATAGAGAGTGCAGAGAAGCAGTGTACTGTCTCATTGGGGGAGAGGAAGCAGGAGTATATAGCAAGGTGTGTATAAGTTTTTATATGAGAGACTGACTTGATTAGTAAACTCTCACTTAAAGCACACACACACACACACAGATTAGATTATATCTCTGTTCCGTGCCTAGGACCTTGAATGAATAGTACAAATAATTTCAGGTGGTATGCAATGTATTGACGTAATTAAATTACCATATAAGAGACTCAAAGAAAAATACAAGTGCTGAAAATACTGAATTGATTTTTATTGGACTTCCTCAATTTCCCTAATATTCTCAGTCTTTGGAAGCTGAACATAAAAGAAGTTTTCAGGCCCAATAGATTAAACTCATCTTAAATCATATCACTGAGCTTTGCTGTGAAAGGCCCTTTGGGTATTGCCCCAGAAATGTCAACAGCAAGGGAGGCAGTATGGAATCATCGTTCACAATAAAACTCTGGAGTCTAATTTTCTAGGTTTGAATCCTGCCTGTGATAGTTAATAGCTGTGTGAATTTCAGCAAGTCCCTTAACCACTATAGTTCTTGGTTTTCTCATTTGTAAAATTCAGTTAATAATAGTACCTATCTCACGGGGTTCATGTGAGTATCAAGTGAGATACTGCGAGTAAAGAGCTTAGCAAAGAGCCTGGTCCATGGAAAGTAATCAGTTAAGGTTGGCTAACATTATTAGTATGGGCTTGTGGGAGGCATTTCCCTATTTATCACACATGATACTTCTACCACATCTTGAAAACAGTAGTACCATCCCTGGGCATTACTAAAAGATTTAATTGAACAGAGCCTTTTGATTTCATTACTATCCCCAAGCGCTTTTTACATGCTAAGGTCTCCACCTCAATTGTTGATATTCTCCTGGCTTATCACAACTCTCTTGTGGCAAAGAATTCATTTTCATAGAAGAGAGGTAAAGTTGTTTTTTGCTCCCTGTGCTTCTGCCTACAGATTACTTGAAATGCAAGTACGAGAGGATAAGAGGTAGCAAACATTTGGCTTATTAATAATGATATTAATATAATTTGCTAGTTTACTGATAGACTTCTAATAATCTTTTGGTGCAGATATCTTGATGTCTCCTAACTTTGCCATTTTATTTCTAGATATGTCATGTTTGTATTCCTCCAGTTCAAAGGTGTTCTTTTCCTGATGAGCAGTAATTCAATGGATATTTAAATGAAATGCCCATTGAAATGTCCCTGTATATGTTGTTCTCAACTGTTTACTATTGAAACACTGTAATAAATATCTCTTAGTGTGCATGGTAGACAGAATAATGGCTCTTCAAAAATGTCCAGTTACTAATCCCTTGAACCTATGAGTATGTGACTTTACATGGTAAAAGGTAATTTGCAGATATGACTAAGTTAAGTATCTTGAGATTGGAAGATTGTATTATATGAGTGGCCCCAATGTAATCACATATTCCCTTAAAAAAGGGAGGTAAGGAGATGTGAATGCTACACTGCTGGCTTTGAAGATGGAGGAAGTGGCCGCGAGCCAAGGAATGCAGGTCCCTCTAGAAAATGGAAAAGCAACAAAAGCAAATCTCTCCTAGAGTTTCTACAAGGAGCACAGCCCTGTTGACGCCTTTATTTTAGCCACATAAGGCTCACTTTAGGACTTCTTACCTTCAGAGCTGTAAGACAATAAAAGTGTTGCTTTAAGCTATTAAACTTACAGTTATTTGTTAAAACAGCAATAGGAAGCTAATATGCTGTGTGTGTTTGAACTTGTCCAATTAAGATAAATTCTCAGAAGTGAGATTATAAGGTCAAAGACCTTTTAAATTTTTGCGTATGGACAAAACCCCTCAAAATCCTTCCAAAGTTTTGAACACATATTCACAGGGTGACTTTTCTCTCTCTACCACTCACCTCCTCTAACCTTTCTCCCACCTTTCCTGAAACCACCATCAACCTTTTTCTTCTATACAAATTTGACACACAAATCTTACATATTTTTTGTGGTGAATTCAATACTAAGATACATTTAATTTCTTTAGCACAGAGCTTGAAACTAATTAGTTATTTCTATTAGGTTTATGGATTGCCTATTTATATACCTAAAAAAAAGCTCATTGTGGTCAAGTTGATTCCAACTCATAGTGACCCTATAGGACAGAGCAGAACTGCCCAATAGAGCTTCCAAGGAGCAGCTGGTAGATTGAAACTGCTGACCTTTTGGTTAGCGGCCATAGCACTTATTTATATAGTTCCTTCGATTTTCTCTTGGAATATTCACTTTTTCTTCTTGTAGACACTTTTTGTATGTTACACATTAACCATCTCCATTTATTTGCCCTTTCCTTTGTTAACATTTTCTCTTAGATTTTAAATATGTATTTTAATGTTATGGCATATAAAGTTAAAATATCAATAATTTATTATTTTTTAAGTCTGCATAAAAAGGAGTTCCCTATCTCAAGACAATTAAAAAATGTAAATTTTCTTCTTGTGCTTCAACATCTATTTTTTTCCTTTTTTCTTTAAATTCTTTGCCCATCTGGAATTAATTTTGTTAGAAAGAGTGAGGTAGGGATTCATTTTATTTTTTTCTCTAAAGATGAGCCAGTTATCCTGATAGCATTTATCGGAATGGCCCCTATTTTCTATTGTTTGAAATTTTACCAATATGTAGTTGGTCCTATTTTTAGACTTTATTTTGTTCCACTCTCAGCCTGCTTAAGTCTAAATCAATACCTAAGCATTTAATTTCCCTAACTTTAATTTAAATACTCATTAGTTAAAAATTACCCCCATTATATTTACTTTAGAATTCTTCTGATTCTAAATGTGTATTTCATATAAATCTCAATTTTTTTTTTTTTTTTTTTGTCAAGACAGTTATAGCTTCTTAGAATATGCTCTGGTAATATTAAGATGTCTTTATCTTATTCTTGCTGCTTTTACTTCTCTTTTTGGCAGTGCTGGTAGTTTACTCAGATGTTATCCTAGAATAATTATGTGTTTAGATCTTTTGGGGCTGGTCATACATAAGAATAATTTATAAATAAATCTTGACTACATCAATATCCGAATTTTGCCTAAATGACGTAGCTACGTTGGAAATGATTAGTAGTCATTATTGAAAATTATGTACTTTCAATCTCAAGCGTATGTACTTCAGAGCTTGTATAGCTTAGTATCTGCGATCAAAATATGAGCCTCTTTTAGCAGTTTTGCAAATTGCATCTAGTCCCTGTTCCTTTTCTACCCAGGGGATTATAGCCCAGCACCAGCCCCTTCTTTGGCAGTGATAACATTTGTTACCAGGTTCCTTCGGAAGTTTCTGTGATTAACAACGGAGTTATTAACTCAGACATTAAGTTCTCTACATCTTTAATGGACTCCAGTGAACAAAAGAGCTATATAGCCCACAGAGGGTAGAGGAGACAAAAGTATTCAGTATTAACCGCAACCTACTTAAGATGCTACAGAGATATCTGCTTCCCCAAATTAAATGTAACACAAGAATACTAATTATTTTGGTATAAATCCCGACCTTCTGTGGCAGGATTTTTGACATCGTTTCATTACGTTTATTCTCAGGGTTCTCCAGCCGATGATTAGCTTAAAGGGATTTGTCATTATCTAAAGACCAGTGTGGCAGGAAACAGTTTTCTTGGCAATTTTGACATATTGTGAAAATCAAGGTAAGGAGACTGTTTCACTGCTAATCGGCAGCATTTTGGCTTTTGGCATTTACAAAAAGCCTCCTTCTGTTTGTTTAATTACAATCTTATTTAGGCAGTTCAAACAGAACCTTTTTTCTTAATGATGTCTTGGTAATATTTTTTGTTTTCTTCATTTGTAAGATAAAGATCTCTTTTCACTTGTCCAAGCAAAACAAAGTTAATGAAGGGAAACAAAGTATTCTTGCATTTCTTTTTCTCTGACTTTTTTCTTTTTTAATAGAATGGTCTGTTTTGTGGAACAGCAGGTTTTCGTGCTGTTTCAGATGGCATTGCATGTGGCAGAAAAGGCCCCATTCACATTTTCTGTGGGACAATTTGCAAAGGCACGGTGCTGTGGGAACCTTTTTTTAAGAGGAGGGTCTGTAGGGGAGGGTAAAGGGCTACACAACACCTGTAGCAAGGCCTGATCTGTTCTGGACTCAGGTCTGATTTTACACTTTGTTTTGTTCCCCATAAGTAGTCAGCATAGGTTCTTTTCTGTGAAAAATAAACGGCCCCTTCAGATGGTATATATCAAGTGAGCTCAAAGAGGTTAACAGATGAACTCCAGTCAATCTAAATGCTCCCTGTGAGCTCCTCTTGCTGGTGTTCAGTGCCCTTGTTATGATGATGTTCATTTTATTAGAGTATATTGCTCAGTAGCCAGAGCCCATGATCTTTTTACTGTGAAAATCTTTCTGTATGCTTTCTTTTCTCAGGAAGAAAAAAAAAAAAAGCACCAATAAAATGGTATGCATTCCCCTTTATAAGACTTGCAGGGAATTCAGAATAACAGAAATAGGTTTTCCATTTTAAATAGCCTAAGTGAATGTCTAGTCTTTTCCTGGTAGTGCATTCTGGGCCTGGTAGTACATTCTGTGGACTTGAATTTTTAAAGACAGTGTTTCAAAGCTCCAAGTCCCTGCCATGTTTCTTTCAGACTCCTTTTCTCTCTCTCTCTCTGTTTCTAAATTAGAGCAGTTGGGTCTGCACTGAGACACGGACAGTAGCGATGCTCTGTGGTTCAAGTCAAAGAGTGTTTAGTCTGGATTCCACAAAGGCTCACGGTTCCCAGCACACAAACAGATACAGCAAAGGGGAGAGAAAGCAACGTGTCATCAAAGAAAACTTGTGAATATAGACACCACTATAAAAACGAACTCTGTGTTAGCCAAGAAAGAAAGAAGTAACAAGGGTTCTGAATGCTGAAGTATAGAGGGTGGTGTGAAAGGGAGGGAAACATACACAAAATAGACAGACTGAAGAAATGTATTTATCTTTAAACCACACAAGTCATGGTAATTAAATTAGGTCAGGCTGGTTACAACGCTACAAAAAGCAGGCTGTAACTAATTTCAAAAGAGACAGAAAAGACCTGAAAAGAAAACGGATTGACAGCTCCTGCTTTTTTTTTTTTTTTTCCGGTCCAATCAAGGCAACCCAACATCAAAAAGTGGGAAGAGAAATTCTGATTTTGCAGAAAATCCATCTCCTCACAGAAAACAAACTTTGCTAATACATTATTTAGGACCAGCTTAGAAATATGGGAATTTATTATTTTTTCTAAGTGAAAAACAATGTCTGCCATTTGAAGGGGCATAACTGATATAATTCTGTTCCCCAAATAGTTCAAAGTCTACTGCAAATACTGCAGTCTTCCTTACACATTGTAACTGTTGTTGTTGTTAGGTGCGGTGAAGTCGGTTCTGACTCAGTGACCCTACGTGCAATAGAATGAAACCCTGCCCGGTTCTGCAGCATCCTCACAATTGTTGCCATGTTTAAGCCGGTTGTTGCAGCCACTGTGTGAATCCATCTCGTTGAGGATTGTTCCCTTTTTCACTGACCCTCTACTTTACCAAGCATGATGTCCTTTTCCAGAGACTCGTCCCTTCTGATAACATGTCCAAAGTATGTGAGATGAAGTCTCATCGTCCCCCTTTCTAAGGTGCGTTCTGATTGTGCTTCTTCCAAGACAGATTTGTTCATTCTTCTGGCAGTCCATAGTATATTCAGTATTATTCATCAACACCATAATTCAAAAACATTAATTCTTCTTTGGTCTTCTTTATTCATTGTCCAGCTTTCACATGCACATTGTAACTACATAGAGACTTTCTCAGGATCAGTATCTTTTGCTTTCAGTCATTTCATACGAACTCTGAAAGTACATGAAGAGAACATAATGAGTCTTTAAAAATTTCTCTTAATAAAGACCACCTGCTGATGCCTGTTAAAATGACCTTTTAAAATTGTTTCAAACATTTATTTGAATGTAAATGTGCCAAGTTGTCAATGACATTTGTAAACATAAATTTCAGGATGGGAGAAGATAAGACAGGAAACATTTTATTAGGAGTGTGTTCTATTCTAAAGGAAACCTTAAAATGTTTCACTTTCTTTCTATCACTCTTTAAAAAAAATAGCAGGTTTTTTTTTTTATAATTTTTATTGTGCTTTAAGTGAAAGTTTACAAATCAAGTCAGTCTGTCACATAAAAACTTATATACACCTTGCTACATACTCCCAATTACTCTACCCCTAATGAGACAGCCCGCTCTCTCCCTCCACTCTCTCTTTTCGTGTCCATTTCTCCAACTTCTAACTCCCTCCACCCTCTCATTTTCCCTCCAGGCAGGAGATGCCAACATAGACTCAAGTGTCCACCTGATCCAAGAAGCTCACTACTCACCAGCATCCCTCTCCAACCCATTATCCAGTCCAATCCGCATCTGAAGAGTTGGTTTCGGGAATGGTTCCTGTCCTGGGCCAAAAGAAGGTCTGGGGGCCATGACCACCGGGGTCCTTCTAGTCTCAGACCATTAAGTCTGGTCTTTTTATGAGAATTTGGGGTCTGCATCCCACTGTTCTCTTGCTCCCTCAGGGGTTCTCTGTTGTGTTCCCTGTCAGGGCAGTCATCGGTTGTAGCCAGGCACCATCTAGTTCTTCTGGTTTCAGGATGATGTAGCCTCTGGTTCAAGTGGCCCTTTCTGTCTCTTGGGCTCGTAATTACCTTGTGTCCTTGGTGTTCTTCATTCTCCTTTGATCCAGATGGGTTGAGACCAACTGATGCATCTTAGATGGCTGCTAAAAATAGGAGAAGTTCTGAGAGATTTTTAATTTAATGTTGTTTTTTAGGTAGCAGAAAAACCATTGAATAGCATGCAGTTAATAATGTAAAGAAGCATTGATAAATTCCTTATGAGAATCTGAAGGCATCTCTCATTCTTTTCATCCAATAATTCATTTCATTTGTCTTTATGTACCTCTAGGAAGACTTGAGTTGAGGAACATTTAATAGCTATGAAAGAGCTAGTAATAGAAGTAATTGTGCTGTTTCATCAGATATTTTAGGCATTAATTTCCCTTTTCTGTATCCTGGACATAAATCTGTCTTCAGCTGCTATGATACATGCCATTTCTTTATTTTCTTATTTATATAATGTTATGCTCCTCAAATATTTAGACTTCGGCAGGTAACGCTGGTGTAGGTAAACACACATGACATCACAGCAATTCTGACATTTTTCTAGAGTGTGTTTAGCACTTCTTCATCTTCTAGTGACCTTTCTCAAAGTGCGATTTGGTGATTTCACTGGGGTGGGCCAGTGGCAATTGCCTTCAATGTCTTCTTTGGTTAACTCTCATTCACGACATTGAGTTGAAGGATGAGAAACATGAATATCCATACCCATGAAATAGAGATATCATGGTTACTATCAGGAAATACTATGAAGAATGCATGTGAGTGAAAGTGAGGTAGAAAAAATCTGGGTAGGAAATAAGGCATGTTTAGCTTTTATTGTGGCTTGTCTTGCTTATTCCCAAACATGCACCAAGAGCAAGTAGTGTGAAGAAAGTGGAGGCGGTAGGCACTGCAGTATTAACTTCCCCATATTGTGCCAATTCTCCATGTGAGCAGGCCTCCCATGGGGTGCTGAGAATTCTTACTGTTGTTCCTCTCTGGAGTGGTCTTTCCGGTACCCAGAGAGCCTAGCAAGGCCTATTGTGTCTGTTAGGACAGTGGCAGAGATGCCTGTGCCCCTCTTGGTGGAGGCAGGTGCTAATCTCCCATATGTTTCACACAAAATCACATCCATCTCAAACAACCATTAGAGTTTTTACTATGTGCCTACATGCTAATTTTTGTTTTGCATGGAAAGCAACATAATAGGGAAAGCACATCAGGGCAGAAAGGGGTGGATTTGCAGAAAGAAGAGGGAGGGCAAGCCAAGGAGAAAGATGGGGAAATTGAAAGAGACTGAATATTTCAGAAAATGGGCAGAACAAAGGAGCTAATGTGACCCATGCCCCTTGCGAAGGTCTGCATCTGCGGTAATGAGGTCCTGTTGTTGGGTATTCAGCCTTGTAAATGGGAGCACCCGAGAGCCCAGAATGGGGGTGGGTGGGCCAGAGTTGAAGGGGAACAATCTCCCTCTCCCAACTCTGTGACCTCAGTCTGCCAGAAGACCATTGTGCACACCCACAATTCCAAGTGGTGAGAAAAGAGGCAGCTGGATTGCACAAGCCAGGGCAGGAAGGAAATGGTTTTTCATTTCCTTTTTGAAGGTAACACATCCAAGCAAGTTAACCACTCAAAACTTAGACTTGATGTATAAATCTAGTCAGAATGAACACAGGTAAAACAATCCTCACAGGACTGAATGAGAATATGATGGATAAACAGCGATGTCACAGAAAGGATAGTTATTTATAATAAAACTAAGTATGATTGTCACACTGAGGTATACCCCTGTGTTACCGGCTCCAACAGCTGCATTGAAGTTGTCATTTTTTAGCCACCATATTTTATGTTCCTGTGGATCTAAGGGTTAGTTTAGTGTAGTTGTCTAGAAAGAAGACTCCTACCCACACAGACTGGCCTAGAATTACTAGCTTTGTGACAATGGGTACTTTATTCAATCTATTGGAATCTCAGCTCCCATGTCTGGCACATAGGAAACATTCAATAAATGTTAGTTAGCTATGATGAGAATGAGGGCAGTAGGAGTTCACTGGTAGAATTCTCAACTTCCATGCAGGAGACCTAGGTTCGATTCCTAGCCAATGCAATTCATGTGTAGCTACCACCCGTCTGTCAGTGGAGGCATACGTGTTACTATGGTGCTGAACAGGTTTCAGCGGAGATTCCAGACTAAGATGGACTAGGAAGAAGTCCTGGTGATCTGCTCTCGAAAATCAGCCAAAGATCAGAAAGGTCCGATCCACAACTGATCATGAGGATAGTGCAGACGGGTTAATGCCTTGTTCCATTGTGTATGGGGTCAGCTTGAGTCAGTGACTGGCTTGACAGGAGCTAACAACAACAAGATGAGGAGAATGACTTTTAAGAAATCACTTTTTGAATTTTCAGTTATAAGTCTTCACATTATATCATAGTATTAATATTCTTAGACTGAGAGCTGCTTCAAAAGAGGGACCATGTTTAATTTGCCCTTTTGTGTATAGCTCTTAACACAGTACCTGGCTCTTAGAAGGGGGACAGTGAATGGCTGAATTGATGATTGGATAAATGGATGAAATAAAAGATGTTTTATGACGAGAGATATTTATTTTTGAGTTGAGTGGTGGCTATGATTTTAAAGATTCAGCATAGTTCTAGAGGAATGGAAGTCTTTATACGCACTTTCAAAAAATAAACTTGGCTCAAAAACTGATAAAACCGTCAAATGAACCTTTTACCACATCCGTAACTGTGATCTTCTTTAATCCAAATCACTCTTGGCATTCTTAATTACATTTATTTCTAGAGTTTATTGGAATGCTGATCTGTTGTGCAGTCATCTAGCTTACAGATTTACCAGGCGTTTTGAATTGAATCCCTGTAGTTTTCCACCATGTGATGGCATGAGATGCATTTGTTACTTGGATAACTCTCAAAGAATAGGAAACTTGTGAAAATGTCATATTAAGCTCTTCCAAAATATTGTGGTCAAAAATGTGTATTTTGTTTCCTCACAGTATTTGCTGTTATTACTGTCATATTGCCTCAAACAGTAATTCTATATTTAACTCTATTAAATATTGAAGCCAGTGGTTCCCATTTTAGGATAAGGTTGTATTCTAATGAATTCTATTTTATGTTGACTTTCTGGAATCTGGAGCTGATATTGCCATAGAAATGATGTTTTGTAACAGTTAAATGGTTACACAGTTGCTGTGAGACTACGGCTTCTGTATGGAGTCCCGGAATCTAGTGTAGCAGTACAGTCAGTCAGGAAGAAAATACGGACATAAAATGGGGGAAGCAATGTCAACCTGGTTCTGGTGAGGATGAGCTGGAAGGCCAGAAGGATGGATAGGACCTGGGCCAGTCTCTCACTTCTCCAAGCCTCCAACTCCCTTGGTGGTGCCCTGCATAAGAAGTAGATGTCCTTCTTATGGAGCTAACATGTCTCTGCCAGGGGTCAGTGAAACTGAGGGACAAGATCCAGCAGTACCTGAAGAACTTTCCCACTAACATAATTTGTGACAAAACTGTGACCAAAATAAACCTTGATCAGTTAAAGAACAATTGGTCAGGCTCTGATAACTAATCCTCCCGTCTCTTATCCAACAAGGAAATTAAATCTTTGTATCAGCTCCACAAGTTGTTTGGAAGAGACTTCTGATCGAATTGGTCAGCATGGAATTATGCACAATTTAGGTATCTCTGCTGAGAAATTGAACTGATTTACTAGTAACAAAACTGAGTTTTGGCACGCAGCATTTTGCCATATCCTACCCAAAATTATTCAGGGAAATTAAATTGACAAAGCATATATTTGGAAATCTCATTTGGGAGAGGAAAATGCTTAAGAAACACTTTTTATAGGTATCAAATTTAGAAATAATTTTAGATTCTTAACTTGAAGATAGCATCTATCAAATGCTTCAAAACTACCTTTCTCCAGTACCAGATAGATATTTTTCTTTATTGGTAAAATAAAGCTTTGGCTATCCTTTGTGACTGTCTCAATCATTTTCTTCCTATTGTGTTGTCCAGTATTTGTGTCATTCATTTACATCTTAAAAGTTGTAGTCTATGCAGTGTGACTTCCAAACAATTGATAAACCTATTCCCATGTCAAGCCCTCTGCTTAATCAGCAGTTACTTTATTCCCAGTCTTTTCAAAGGCACTGGAACTGCTTGAAAAGCTAAGGGACAGTTCAAATGAGTGTGCTGGGCTGGTCCCCTTCAGTGTTCATCTATTCAAATTCACGCATGTAATCATCTGGGGAAGAGGGTGGTTCAACAGCACCATCGTGGCTAGGCAGAACAGATATCATAAAAATAAAAGAACTCAAGTTCCCTTCTAGAAATAGGAGATGAAGTTTTGCATTCTGCACACGTGATTCCGTGATAGTTGTGAGGTGGAAGATAAAGACTGCAGTTAGGGAGAGAGGACACTTTACATTAGACGTGTGTGATCCTCCAACAGGTTCTTGTTTGGCAAACATATACACCGAATGGGTTTATCAAGTATTACATTGCCTTGTCCATCATTTGTCAACTCCAATGATCATTGCTACCTGGCCAATTACAGTAGGCATCAAATATCATCTAGAACCCTAGGTACCTAAGGTAGAAAGCCATTAAAATATTATTAATAAAAAGATAATTTTTTTTTTTTGTCTGTTAGTTTCACTGAAAATCATTGCATGCCAGTAAACTTTGGTTTCTTGAGTCTTTAAAACACTTCTTTAACTGTTGCTTTGATTGGGAGATCAGATTTGGCTAAGAGTAAATATAACAAGGACTGAACTATTAAACCATTTTGGAAATGAATGAAACATTCAGTTTGAGAACTTATTTGCCTATATGGCAGAATATGTTTTTTCAAAAATTTGAATTCATGAGATGTGTAAAATTAAGCTGGAACTTGAGAGGTGCACATGCTTTCATGAAGGACGTTTTTGTGACAAATTAAATTCCCAATTTAAGAGTGCCTTAAAAAAAATTTTTTTTTTTTTTTTTATAGTAGATGTGAATAGACACGACTGGGTTCAAAGTGCGAACATTGACACGGCAAAGAAAAAAATTGTTGATGATAAAGAATATTGAACAAAGAATGACTACCTGTCATGAAGCCTCTTAACCACTAACCCTGAAACCAAGAACTAGCTGGCACTCTGACACAGCCACAATGAGAAAAGCATAAAATTTGGGGGTCAGACAAATATATTTTGCCTTGAATTGGGTCATTAGCTGTGTGACCAGGAGAAATTATTTTATGCCCTTGGAACTTCAAGCTTCATTATTTATAAAAGATACTTTTCTTCTTATTATTTTTTTGTCCCCTGGAAGCCTGCTTTAATATGGTAGCCTTGACTATTTTTTTACAGGAATCTTCAGAAAAATAGTCATACATCATACTATATCATACTAATAGTTCATTAAAAAAAGTTTTATATCATAGTAATTTTAGAATAAGAATAAATTCATTTATTTTTCAAAAATATTTTATTGGACTAATTATATTAGGAGTATTTTTTGTCATGTTTAAAATATTTATCCCTTCTTGAAAATGACAAAATGGGTATTTCCTTTTTTTTTTTTTTTTTTTGCCTAGAATAATAGATTTAGAATTTCCACACTCTGGCTCTTTTTTTTTTTGTAAGTGGTTTTGCCTGTTACTACTGAAATTAGATTGAATTTTAAGGTTTTTTGAGTGGTGGGGTTTAGGGTACATTTGTTCTATATATTAGACATGAGATGTTTAGGGTAATCTGGCTTCATTCCTGCTTTCTTTTTATTACTACCTATGAGGCATTTGAAACGCTGGTGGCGTGGTGGTTAAGTGCTAAGACTACTAACCAAAAGGTCAGCAGTTTGAATCCTCCAGGGGCTCTTTAGAAACTCTATGGGACAGTTCTACTCTACCCCATAGGGTTGCTATGAGTCAGAATTGACTTGATGGCAGTGGGTTTGTTATTTTTTTTGGCTTATGATGCATTAGAAATGGGTGGACAACAAAAAAAAAGCCATGGCCCTGGCAGCTTCACTGAAGAGTTCTACCAAACTTTCAGAGAAGTGGTAACACTACTACTACTAAAGGTATTTCAAAGCATAGAAAAGCATGGAATACTCCCTAACTCATTCTATGAAGCCAGCATATCCCTGATACCAAAACCAGCTAAAGACACCACAAAAAAAGAAAATTACAGACCTATATCCCTCATGAACATAGATGCAAAAATCCTCAACAAAATTTTGGCCAATAAAATTCAACAACGTATCAAAAAAATAATTCACCATGACCAAGTCAGATTTATACCAGGCATGCAGGGATGGTTCAAGATTAGAAAAACAATTAATGGAATCCATCATATAAATAAAACAAAACACAAGAAACACATGATTTTATCAATTGATGCAGAAAAGACATTTGACAAAGTTCAACACCCATTCATGATAAAAAAACTCTCAGCAAAATAGGAATAGAAGGAAAATTTCTCAACATAATAAAGGGCATTTATACAAAGCCAACAGCCAACATCATCCTAAATGGAGAGATTCTGAAAGCATTCCCTCTGAAAACAGAAACCAGGCAAGGATGCCCCTTATCACCGCTCTTATTCAATATTGTGCTGGAGGTCCTAGCCAGAATAATTAGGCTAGATAAGGAAATAAAGGGCATCCAGATTGGCAAGGAAGAAGTAAAAGTATCTCTATTTGCAGAAGACATGATCTTATACACAGAAAACCCTAAAGAATGCTCCAGAAAACTACTGAAACTAATAGAAGAGTTCAGCAGAGGATCAGGATACAAGATAAACACACAAAAATCAGTTGGAGTCCTCTACACCAACAAAAAGAACATCAAAGGGGAAATCACCAAATCAATACCATTTACAGTAGCTCCCCAAAAGATAAAATATTTAGGAGTAAATCTTACTAGAGATGTAAAAGACCTATACAAAGAAAACTACGAGGCACTACTGCAAGAAACCAAAAGAGACCTACATAAGTGGAAAAACATACCTTGCTCATGGGTAGGAAGACCTAACATTGTAAAAATGTCTATTCTACCAAAAGCCATCTATAGATACAATGCAATTCTGATAAAAATTCCAACAACATTTTTTAATGAGGTGGAGAAACAAATCACCAAGTTCACATGGAAGGGAAAGAGGCCCCAGATAAGTAAAGCATTACTGAAAAAGAAGAACAAAGTGAGAGGTCTCACTCTTCCTGATTTTAGAACCTATTATACCACTGCAGTAGTCAAAACAGCCTGGTACTTGTACAACAACTGACACATAGACCAATGGAACAGAATTGAGAATCCAGATATAAATCCTTCCACATATGAGCAGTTGATATTTGACAAAGGCCCGAAGTCAGTTAATTGGGGAAAAAACAGTCTTTTTAACAAATGGTGCTGGCATAACTGGATATCCATCTGCAAAAAAATGAAAGAAGACCCATGCCTTACACCATGCACAAAAACTAACTCAAAATGGGTCAAAGACCTGAACATAAAATCTAAAATGATAAATATCATGGAAGAAAAAATAGGGACAACATTAGGAGCCCTAATACATGACATAAACAGAATATAAAACATTACTAAAAAGGCCAAAGAAAAACCAGATAACTGGGAGCTCCTAAAAAATCAAACACCTATGTTCACCCAAAGACTTCACCAAAAGAGTAAAAAGACAACCTACATACTGGAAGAAATGACATTTTCAATCGGTACCTGATCTCTAAAATCTACATTATTCTGCTAAAACTCAACCACAAAAAGATAAATAGCCCAATTAAAAAATGGACAATGGATATGAACAGACACTTCAGTAGAGGAGACATTCAGGCTGCTAACAGATACATGAGGAAATGCTCAAGACCATTAGCCATTAGAGAAATGCAAATCAAAACTACAATGAGATTCCGTCTCACTCCAACAAAGCTGGCATTAATGCAGAAAATACATAATAATAAATGTTGGAGAGGTTGTGGAGAGACTGGAACACTTATACACTGCTGGTGGGAATGTAAAATGGCACAAACACTGGAAATAGATTTGGCGCTTCCTTAAAAAGCTAGAAATAGAACTACCAAAGGATCCAGCAATCCCACTCCTTGGAATATATCCTAGAGAAATAAAAGCCTTTACATGAACAGATATATGCACACCCATGTTCATTGCAGCACTGTTTACAATAGCAAACGATGGAAGCAACCAAGGTGCCTATCAATGGATGAATGGATAAATAGACTATGGTATATTCACACAATGGAATGCTACACATTGATAAAGAACAATGTTGAATCCATGAAACATTTCATAACATGCAGAAATCTGGAAGACATGCTGAGTGAAATTAGTCAATTGCAAAAGGACAAATATTGTATAAGACCACTATTATAAAAACTGGAGAAACAGTTTAAACAGAGCAGAAAATATTCTTTGATGGTTACAAGAGGGGGGAGGGAGGGAGACAGGGAGAGGGGCATTTACAGATTAGATAGTAGATAAGTTTTATTTTAGGAGAAGGGAAAGACAATACACAATACAGGAGAGGTCAACACAAATGGACTAAACCAAAAGCAAAGAAGTTTCCTGAATAAACTAAACCCTCTGAAGGCCAGCATAGCAGGGGCCGGGGTTGGAGGACCATGGTTTCAGGGGACATCTAAGTCAATTGACATAATAAAATCTATTAAGAAAACATTATGCATCCCACTTTGGTGAGTGGTGTCTGGGGTCTTAAAAGCTAGCAAGAGGTCATCTAAGATGCATCAATTTGTCTCAACCCACCTGGGGCAAGCAAGAATGAAGAACACCAAAGACACAAGGTAATGATGAGCCTAAGAGATAGAAAGGAGCACATAAACTAGACACTAAATCAGCCTGAGACCAGAAGACCTAGATGGTGCCTGGCCACAACTGATGACTGCCTTGACAGGGAAAGAGCAGAGAACCCCTGAGGGAGCAGGAGAGCAGTGGGATGCAGACCCCAAATTCTCGTAAGAAGACCAGACTTAATGGTCGGACTGGGACCGGAGGGAACCTGGGGGCCATGGTCCCCAGACCTTCTGTTAGCCCAAGACAAGTACCATTCCCAAAGCTAACTCTTCAGACAGGGATCGGACAGGAATAGGAGACGGAAAATGATCCTGGTAAAGAATGAGCTTCTTCGATCAAGTGGACACATGAGACTATGTTGGCATCTCCCATCTGGAGGGGAGATGAGAGGGCAGAGGGGGCTAGAAGCTACCTGAATGGACACAAGGAGAGAGAGTGGAGGGAAGAATTGTGCTATCTCATTAGAGGGAGAGCAGGAAGGAGTGTATAGCAAGGTGTATGTACATTTTTGTATGAAAGACCGACCTGATTTGTAAAGTTTCACTTAAAAAAAAAAAAATTAATTAAAAAAAAGAAAAGAAATGGGTGGAATTAAAAGAAGGTTTGGGGTAATGTAACACAAGAGCCCAGAAAAGAGTAAGGGAAAAAGGGGTACTGGGTAAGTGACTTTAGATGAGATGTATACGTGAAACAGATTTCAATCAACTGCATGCAATTATTGCAAGTTTCCCACTTAAGAATGCATTACCTACTATGCGCTAGGCACTATCCTAAATCTGTACCTTGGGGAAGTTGGCATTACAAAAACAGGTGTTGTTAATAAGATTTGAAACATATCTTTGAAACATTCCTCTCATTAATTCTTAGATACATGTCATTCTGACTCAATCCTTTTGAACAACTGTATTGACCACAGAGACTTCTACCTTGATAATCTAGTTATGTATTTTCAGCCTTTAATACTTATTTACTACTTAGTAATTTCACAGTTGACAGCTTCAGTCAGTCCTTGGCCATCACAGCATCTGGGCCTTGGAACTGACAGTCCTAACTTATCCCGCTTGTTTTCCCTGCTTCAGTGGTAAGCCTTTCTCATCCCATCTTTGAGTCTTAGTGAGGCCTCAGTCTGGGAATACCCCAAGGGATAGGCTTCCATATGTGTTAGATTGAGGATCAGGGCTGTCCTACAACAGTCCAGCCTAATTATTCACAATAGTTACGTTCTGTAAAATCACTGAGAACACGGAATTAGCAAACACTGAACCATTACTTCAAAGGGAAATATAGGATAGGATTAGGTTCCTATGAGCCTCTGGTCACAACATTTCATCAACTAGTCAACACGTAATCTTGTATTATGTGCGTTTCTGCTCAAAGACATTTTATTTAATACAGTTGGTTCGTTAACATTGAGCTCACAGTGAATAGAACTATAACTCACGCCTGAACGAAGCTTATCTAACACATGTATTTTCTCTGTAAGGCATATCACGCCTTTCTTAGGTACACTAGAAGGGGTTTCAGCACTGCACTTGGGGGATATTTTAAACAGTGAAATCATTCACAAAAAGCACAAAACTGCAAAAAATGAGGAACTTACATAGATTGCAAAAAGGACACTTGTTTACAGTATGAGAGCTGAAAGAAGAAGGCAGAGCTTTGCCTTGTTTGACCTCAGCTGGGAACACAAAGTGGACCAACATAAGTTTTTCACCTCTCTGTGGGTTTCTACATGAAAGCATCCTGACTATTGATTTTGGGGTTGCAAATAAATTTTAGCAAGTAAGTGAATTTGCAAATAAATCCTCATATAACGTGAGTTGACTGTCACTGATATTGCAAAGCGGTGCTTTTATGCTGTGGACATTTTTAACTCAAATTAATTCTAGTTTTATCAGCACATCCATCTGGTCAAAATAGTTGCATCAAGTTAGCCACATCAAATTACAGCTTCTGATTACCCCAACATAAAGACTAATATGTATACATTGGCAGATACTAGGGTTCTTTTTAGATTTTTTTTCCTTCTTCTTCAAGCTGATAGTATTTTGATAGTATTCCCAAGTGATATTCCAAGTGATATAGTGTTGCATTTATTAGTGTTATTTTTGAGCTTTTCCTAATGTGGTGCAAGGTTATAAAAATGCCATCCAGGTGATTTCTTAGGTAACAGCAGAATCTACTTTCCTAACCAGTAGCATGGGGCTTCTTGATACACCACCTTCTAGACATACTAAAGCAATCAGATAAATGTGCTCAAATCTGAATTTATTCACAAAATCTTTAGTGGCTGAGTCATGGTGATCCATGTCAGTTAGAGTCATTGTTTCCTTTGTCTAAATCAGTGTTGCTGGACCACATCCATCGTATATGTTACACTAATTTGGTAACAGCTTCTTTTTACTAAGCCCTTAAGACTCATTTTACCTGGTGGTTTTATTTTAAATGTATGAGCTGTATGAAATAACATTCAAATAAGTAATAGAAACTTAACTCAAAAAACATGGAAAGAAAAGCCATACATGCACCTTGAGAACTGATTGGAATCTGGCACCACCAATGATCAACAGGTTGAGTAGTTTAGGCTAGGTCTAAGTCTCTGTAAATAATACTGAAAGACAGGAAATATTTTTATTAAAAACAACTTCAACAATTTAACACGTCTATGAGATCTGAAACAGTTGTGGAGGCTGGCAAGTCCAAAATCAGTGAGCCAGGTGTCAGTCTGGAGGCTCCTCCTGACTCATGTGGCTGCAGAGGCTGAAGAACCCAAAATTAGCACATCAGACAGCAGGCTGCTGGCTCACATCCCAGGAACTAGAGGTCAGAGGATGGCAAGTTAGATGCAGGATTGAGAGAGCCTGAGCTTTGCCAGAACATCCATATATTGGATGCCAGCCACACTCCCAAGGAAACTCCTCTTTCAACTGATTGGTGGCCCACATCAGACCACAAAATGGAGGATGACCATTGACATATACGTGGTCAGACATTGCCTGAATGGATGTTACGTGGTACATGACTGTACATGCTTCCCTGGTTTTGCTCCTCTAGAAAACCCAGCCTAACACACACACAATTTTATAAACCCTGTAGTAATTTGTAAAATCTGTTATGTACACCAATGTTTAGATTACCTAAAACATGACAAGATTTCTTCTTTATGTTACTTCAAACACCCAAAACCCCTAAAATACAGTCAGAAGGATAGTAACTGTGGCTGCCATTTGGAAAACCAAATGTTCTAGCATAGTTCACTGTTGTGCTATGAGCCAAAGGAAAGCCAAACATTGAAGACAAAATCTTCTCCAGATACTGGTTCTTTCTTAGACAAGCTAGTATTTTGAAAAATAAAACAATTCTCCAATATTTCATCACCTTAGCTCCTAAATACTTCCAAGAAGTATATTCAGAATTAGATGGTGAGGTGGAGGCAAGGGGATCCTATTATATCTGTTTGCTGCCTATTCCTGGAAAAAAAAAAAAAATGTTTCCTCAACAAATCTCTTTCATGGGATTTTGTAGCAAATTTTCAAAGTTTTATTTGGACATAATTCCAGAAATGTGACAAGGAAAACATTGGGAAAAAAAAAAAGCTTGGACTTCAAAACTTGCTATTGTTCCTTTAAACTAATTTCCCTTATCGACAATCTGTATCAAATTTTATGTATATAGAAATATCCTTGGTAAATAATATGAACAAAGCATAGTATATGGTTGAGATAAAAATCCTCTTTGAATATTGTCCCTAATTCAAAGACTGCTCACTCACTGGATAGATGCCGTTAAACACAGCTGGGAGCAATATATAGAGTGGATTATACGATTTTGCTGTAATGGACACGCAAATACGTATTTTTCACATATAATATACAACCATCTCAGCAGGACAAGTACATAATAGAGCCCAAAATCAGAAAACTGGCAATTGTACAATGGATTACTATGGCTTTATTCCACACTTCAAATATAATGAACATTTAATTCATCTGATGCCATTTTCTAATTGGAGACACATTGGCAGAGGGGCATTTGAGTTCACAGTCTCTTCCACATTAACCGCACTTCACAAACTTCCAGCTTGTGAACTATTTACCAAAAAAAAAAAAAAAAACTTATGTAGTAGAACTTGCAGACTTTGACCAAATAAAGTTTTCATTCAATTGTTTTTGTTTTGCTTCTCAAATTATGCTTCACTAAAGTCAGATTTCTTGCTTTATACTTATGTCACAATCTGTAATTATTACAATTTGTGAAACCAAAATCTTAATTTATTTTTTCAAATAATGTCAGGTTAACATTAAATTTTACATAGTGTTTCCTGAAGTCTATAGCCCATTACCTTCCATTTGATTCTATAAGTGAAACTACAGTAAATAATAATAATTTCTTGATTTGCATAGCTTTACAATTTATGAAGAGCATGTATTCATTCATTAAACCAATAAATACTGTTTGAGTCCATGTAATATGCCCTATATTCTTCTAGGCTCAGAAAATAAAATGGAAAAAAGAAGGTCCTGGACTCTGCCCTCATGAAGTTTTCAGTTTAGCCTTGCCTAATCTTCACACAATCCTGTGAAGCGGATACCTCTGAAAGGCACTATCAAACCCCCCTCAAAGTAACCGATATCTTGAATTTTGTTATATTTTACCTCATGTATTTGTATTCCTAAAGAATATACTTTTCATTTTTGCCTTAGTACATGTGGAATCATGCTTCATTTGATGTTCAAGAAAGTTCACAGTCTGTTTTTCAGCCTTTATATAAGTATAGTCAAACCATTTGTTTTCTTTTGTGGCTTTTTTTTTTTCACTCACTTTTTTTTTTTTTTTTTAACTTTTCTGTTCATCCATGCTATTTTGCATAGCCATAGTTGTCTATTTTCACTGCTGAATAGAGTGAACGTGGGAGTCCCTGGATGGTGCAAACAGTTAACTTGCCCACTGAAATGTTGGTGATTCAAGTCCATCCAGGGCACCTGGGAAGAAAGTCCTAGTGATCTGCTTCCGAAAGCCCTCCGGCCACAGTTCTACTCTGAAGCCCATGGGATTGCCCTGAGACAGAACCAAGTCCCTGGTAACTGATAAAATGGATGAACATACAACCGTTCATTAATCAATTCTATTGCTAATGGACGTTTCTGAGTTTTAATTGCTCCACATCTTCACTAACTCTTGGACTTGTTAGACTTTCATTTATTAATTATTTTGCCAAAATGGTAGATTGGAAACCTATCTCATTCAGGTTTAAATTAGCATTTCCTTAATTACTGATGAGGTTGAGATATTTTCATAAATTTGTGTGTGGTTCAAGTGGTTTGTGATCAGTTGCTAAGATAAAGGTTAGTGGTTCAGACCCATCCAGTGAACTGTGTTTATAAAAATTTATAAAAATTACAGCCAAGAAAACTATGGAATAGCTCTATTCTGTAACACATGGGGTCACCATGAGTTGGGGGCTGACTCGGCGGCAGCTAACAACAGCAACTTTATTCATTTGAGCTTTGCGACTTGCCACCTATTCTGTTTTTAACCTTTATTTGGTAGTTTTCTTATTGATTCACACGTATTCTGTAATATATATTCCATATTCTGTATAGTAATCTTTTGTAAGTCATGTGTTTTTTAAATATTGTCTCCCAGTGTCCGTCTTGCCTTTCCACTATTGCTATTGAAACATAAGTTTCCATAAGTTATTGACAAACTAAATTTCTAATTTATCAATTTTATGCTTAATAGTTATATTATGCATATTTTAAAAATTTCTTAATCCCAAATTTACATTCTTCTCCTATGTTTTCTTATAATAATTTTAAGCACTTTATCTAAAATGAGTTTTTGTGTAGGTTGTTTTGTAGGGATCAAATTTACTTATAAAGAGCCAATTGCTCAAGTATTATTTATTGTAGAGTTAATTTCTTGGCCAATAATATGTAATGCCAGTACCATCTTTACACACAGTTAGATGTGTACGTGTGGATAAGATATCTTGATTTCTCATTCTACCATATTGGCTAGGACCACTGATGATATGTTGAATAGACTGTTGATAACATCGTCACGTTCATGATATCAAAAGGAAAGCTTCTATAGTTCATCATGTAAGCTCACTGTAGTTTATTTTCAGAAAACTCATATTTAGAAAGTGTCTTTCTATTTCTGGATTACCAAAAGTTTTTCTTTTTTTTAACCAAACTCATTTTCTCTGCCTATTTTATACACACTCACAGATTTTTCGATGTCCACCTATCTTGTAGTCCTGAGATAAACAACTTGATCATGCTTACATTCATTTTGTATGTAACTGGATTCAACAGTGAAGTCACCTGAGCCCAACAGTTGTATTTGTGATTATTTCTTCGGATCAGTCTTTTAGTTCACTAATTGTGTCTCATGCTCTGTTCAAATGTGGCTAATGCATTTTTAGTTTTAGTTCTTGTAATATTAATTACAGAATTAATTTAGTTCTTTTCAAATATTATAGTTTTTGCTCTCCACAGATATTTTTGTTAGCCATTTCTTTCTTTAAATGTGATGAGTATGGTTGTTTTTAATGTTTCTTTTTCTGATGATCTAATATCTGATGTCCTTGCAGATCTGTTTGTGAGCTTTGTTATCTTTGTCTACTTGCTAATCACTGCCCATAGAAAATTATTAGTTGGTTTATCAAGATCTAAGATAGATGAAGCCTCTTCCACAGAGGGTTTGCTTTTTCTATGTCCAGCTTCCTGTGGAGGCTAAGAATTGGGGTAACCTTAAATCATCCATACAACTTGAGAGTGTGTGGTCAACCCAGATGGAGTATACCTATACCTGCTGCCATCAAGTTGATTCTAACTCATAGTGACACTATAGAACAAAGTAGAACTGTTCCATAGGGTTTCCAAAGCTGTAATCTTTATGGGAGCAGAGTGCCACTTCTTTTTCCTGACGAGCAGTTGGTGAGTTGGAACTGCCGACATTTCAGTTAGCAGCCAAGCACTACGAATTTTTTTTTCAATACGTGGCCACATCTTTGCGGGAATTGTTTTTTCCCTTTTCTGTTAATTTTTTCCTTCTTTTTTCTCCTGTGCTCAAACCAAAGAATGCCTTGTATGCAGTTCTTAATGCTGGGGAGACACGAGAGAATTTAGATAAAATATAGCCCTTTGGGGTTCCAAATTAATTTTGGAAAGGTTTTTCACAATATTTCCCAATACAGTACCGAGTATCTAAAAGCACCTAATTAATAAATATTAGAAAACATCATTCAATACAAGTCCATCTCACCTCACTAATGCCTAGGATATTGATTTTTATGTGTTCCATTTCATTTTTGAGGATTTCCAATTTTCCTAGATTCATACTTTGTACATTCCAGGTTCTGATTATTAATGAAAGTTTGCAGCTGTTTCTTCTCATTTTGAGTCTTGCCACATCAGGAAATGAAGGCCCCAAAGCCTTGACTCCACCCACATCATTAAGGTCTACTCAACTTTGAGGAGGCAGCTCTTCCCCAGTCATGTTTTGAATGCCTACCAACCTGAGGGGCTCATTGTCCAGCACTATGACAATCATATGGTCTACTACGCCAGGAATGACAACTTGAAGAAGAAGGACATTGCACTCATCATCAAAACGGACATTTCAAGATCTATCCTGAAGTACAACACTGTCAGTGATAGGATAATATTCATAAACTTACAAGGAAGACCAGTTAATATGACTATTATTCAAACGTATGCACCAAACTCTAAGGCTAAAGATGAAGAAATTAAAATTTTTACCAAATTCTGCAGTCTGATCAAACATGCAGTCAAGGTGCACTGATAATTACTGGTGATTGGAATGTGAAAGATGGAAACAAAAAAAGTATCGGTACTTGGAAAATATGGCCTTGGTGATAGAAACAATGCTGGAGATCGCATGATTGAATTTTGCAAGACCAACAACTTCTTCATTGTAAATACCTTTTTTCACCTACCTAAATGGCAACTATACACGTGAACCTCGCCAGATGGAATACACAGGCATCAAGTCAGCTACATCTGTGGAAAGAGATGATGGAAAAGCTTGATATCATCAGTCAGAACAAGGCCAGGGCCGACTATGGATCAGACCATCAATCACTCATAAGCAAGGTCAAGTTGAAACTAAGGAAAATTAGAACAAGTCCATGAGCCAAAGCATGACATTGAGCATATCCCATCTGAATTCAGAGACCATCTCAAGAATAGATTTGACACATTGAACTCTAATGACCGAAGACCAGACTAGTTGTGGAGTGACTTCAAGGATATCATACATGAAGAAAGCAAGAGGTCATTAAAAAGATAGGCGAGGAAGAAAAGACCTAAATGGTTATCAGAAGAGACTCTGAAACTTGCTCTTGAATGTCGAGTAGCTAAAGCAAAAGGAAAAAATGATGACATAAAATAGCTGAACAGAAGATTTCAAATGGCAGCTCAAGGAGACAAAGTAAAGTATTATGGTGACATGTGCAAAGACCTGGAGATAGAAAACCAGAAGGGAAGAACACACTGTGCATTTCTCAAGCTGAAAGAACTGAAGGAAAATTCAAGCCTTGAGTTGCAACACGGAAGGATTCTACTGGAAAATATTAAACAATGCAGGAATAGTCAAAAGAAAATAGAAGGAATACACAGAGTCACTCTACCAAAATTGGTCAGTGTGCAACCATTTCAGGAGTTAACATATGATCAGGAACCAATGGTACTGAAGGAAGAACTCCAAGCTGCACAAAGGCATTGGTGAAAACAAGGCTCTAGGAATTGATGGAATACCAATTTGAGATGTCTCAACAACTGGGTGCAGCACTGGAAGTGTTCACTCATCTATGCAAAAAAATTTGGAAGACAGCTACCTGGCCAACTGACTTAAAGGGATCTATATTTATGCTTATTCCCAAGAAAGGTGATCCTATCAAATGTGGAAATTATCAAACAATATCATTAACATCACATGGAAGCAAAATTTTGCTGAAGATAATTCAAAACTGGCTGCAGCAGTATATCGACAGGGAACTGCCAGAAATTCAAGCTGGATTTAGAAGAGGGTGTGGAACCAGGGATATCATTGCTGATGTCAGATAGATCCTGGCTGAAAGTAGAGCATACCAGAAATATGATTACCTGTGTTTTATTGACTATGCTAAGGCATTCAACTGTGTGGATCATAACAAATTATGGATAACATTATGAAGAATGAAAATTCCAGAACACTTAAGTGTGTTCATAAGGAATATGTACATGGATCAACAGACGTTCAAACAGAACAAGGCGATACTGCATGGTTTAAAGTCAGGTAAACTGTGCATCAGGGTTGCATCCTCTCACTATACCTATTCTATGTGTATGCTGAGCAAATAATCTGAGAAGTTGGACTATATGAAGAATGGGGCATTAAGATTGAAGGAATACCCATTAATGACCTGCATTATTCAGATGACACAACCTTGCTTGCTGAAACTGAAGAGGACTTGAAGCACTTACTAATGAAGATCAAACACCACAGCCTTCAATATGGATTATACCTCAATATAAAGAAAACAAAACTCTTCACAACTGAACCAATAAGCAACAACATGATAAATGGAGAAAAGACTGAGGTTGTCAAGGATTTCATTTTACTTGGATCCAAAATCAACAGCCATGGAAGCAGTAGTCAAGGAATAAAAAGACACATTACATTGGCAAATCTGCTACAAAAGACCTCTTTAAAGTGTTGAAAAGCAAAGATGTCACCTTGAGGACTAACGTGCACCTGACCCAAGCCATGGTGTTTTCAATCACCTCCTATGCATGTGAAAGCTGTATGATGAATAATGAAGACTGAAGAATTGATGCCTTTGAATTGTGTGTTCGAGAAGAATATTGACTATACCATGAACTTCCAAAAGAATGAACAAATATGTCTTGGAAGAAGTGCAGCCAGAATGCTCCTTGGAGGCAAGGATGGAGAGACTACGTCTCACAAACTTTAGACATGTTATCAGGAGCGATCAGTCCCTGGAGAAGGACATCGTGCTTGGTAAAGTGGAGGGTCAACGAAAAAGAGGAAGACCCTCAATGAGATGGATTGATACAGTGGCTGCAACAATGGGCTCAAGCATAGTAACAATTGTGAGGATGGCACAAGACTGGGCAGTGTTTCATTCTGTTGTGCATAGGGTCCCTATGAGTCAGAACCAACTCAACAGCACCTAACAACAATAAAAAATATCATTAAAAAAAACCCCATTGCCGTCGAGTTGATTCCGACTCATAGAGACCCTACAGGATAGAGTAGAACTGTCCCATAGGGTTTCCAAGGAGCGCCTGGTAGATTCGATCTGACGATCTTTTGGTTAGCAGCCATAGGTCTTAACCATTATGCCACCAGGGTTGCCTAGAAAATATCATTATGAAGACAATATTCAATAAAAATTTATTAAGAATTTAATTTTTCATGGTGCTCAATTAGGCCGTACAAAGACAATGCTTTTGTTTAGAACATTTTTCCATAGTTTTTTTTTATTATAAAACCTGATTAAGTTTATACTGTCAACAAGGTAAGGCATTAGATGCTGTTTGGATTCAAAAACACTTAAGACCAAGTCCTTAAGAAACATTCTGTTCAGTTGGGAAGAAAGAATATGCTGGAGTAAGTGCACCAGTGCGACTAAGCTGAGGCAACCCATGGATGGTGAATTTCTCACTCCTTATCCTGCACCAACTGACTGTGCCTGGCTGCCAGACACCAAGATTTTTTAAAACGTTGAAGGAGAAATACTCAGAAAACCAACTAAATAGGCTCCTTACTTACACAAGTATAATGCAAACCCTTCTCTGAAAACAGAGATGTTGTTCTGTGGTGCTTTAACGGTTTCTGGTAAGAATGTAAAACAGTTCTCTGTGTGGGAAGCTTCAGCTCTGCAGGCTGAGTTGCTCTGGGAGTGAGGAGGTACCGTGAATGGAAGGAGGACGTTCAGAGGTTTGGCATTTATATTTTTTCTTATTTTTTTTTAGTTAATTCAATAATATACAAAAATGTCAATATATTTTGCTTATAAACATTTTAAATATGACAGAGAATGCTAATTTTTATGTGACTTTCTCTACTCCTGATCAATCTCAGTGTCCTTTCTGCAGGTAAATCCTGTATAATTTTGGAGTTTATCTTTACACACGTTTATATGTGTATACGAGGTTGAAATTTTCTATATCATAGAAATAGTACTGTGGGTGTGATTGATCCTGATTACCAAGGGGAAATCAGATTGATACTACATAAACAATCCTAGAATACAGGAGATCCCTTAGAATACCTCTTAGTACTACCATGCCCTGTCATTAAAGTCAATGGAAAACTATAGCAACCCAATTCCAACATAAGTTTTAATGGCCCAGGCCCTTCAGTAATGAAGATTTGGTCACACTACCAGGTAAGGAACCATGACCAGCTGAGGTGCTTGCTGAGGGCAAAAGGAATATGAAATGGGAGATCAAAAGAGGTAGCTCTAAATACCAGCTATGACCACGTGATCAGTTGCAGAAACAAGGACTGTAATTGTTTTTAGTATTTCTTGTTTTGTTATACGCATATGTGTACCTATATATCACAAATACCTTTACTTCTTTTCTTTATTCCATTACTTATTATAAAAAATATAAGTTGTATACATCTTAGTTGTATCATGTTAGGCACAATATGACTTTATAATTCTCTTCGTTTAGAGATTATGTATGCTTTAAGGAGATGTGTACAGGTGCCAAGCTGACAAGGGGTCAACTATGATGCCTAGTCCTCAATCAGGAGAGTCAAGATAATTGATATTGTTAGAGAATGAGGGGATGGGACAAAGGGTTGTATTCTTTAAAAACAAGCTGCCTGGGTCCCTGAGGCAAGTGAGGTCTAACACATCTGGAGATGTGTGTGTATAAATTGGTGTCAGTACACCAGCCAAAGAAGAAAATTAAGTGAGAGCACGAAATAAAGACATTATCACACGTTACAGCATTTGCTGACTGGAGGCTTAGTAAAAATCATGCCACAAGTATTCCGGAAGGCTAGTGGTGGAGAGGAGTTGTTGCTGCAAAAGTGGTTCCCCAAGTGCATGCCAGAGTCAAAGGGTAATTTTTACAACTTATAAATGAGAAACTGTAGTATGAGCGTATGGTTTTGAGTTAAACAGAGGAAGAAGGAACTAAAAATAAAATAGAAACTTCTTGTTTCAGGGACCAGGCTGGACTTCACAAAACTAAATTATGTGCATTTATTTTACAGATTAAAAACAAACAAACAATTTTCAAAGGAAAATAATGTTAAAAATTTAAAAATTGTGGGGAGGTCCCTAGAGTATCAGATGTTATGAAAGTGGTGTTCCAGGACCAAGTTTTCCAGAATCTCTGAGGGGCATAAACTAATGAAATTTTGCTTTTATATGAATAGCAGCCAAAAAGAAAGTTATAACTTCCACCATGACTGAAAGGATTCATAACTGAAGGGCGTGGGTGCCTTTTCTCTAGTGGGCATATCCACTTGTTCGTATAGCCATAAAGTAAAGATCAAGAAACAATTCCGCCATATTGTTTAAAGGAAAGTTCGAATTCATTCATTCTGAATGCACTTGCTCACCATGATGCCACATTTTTGTAGAAGATACATTTAAGCATATTTTCTATAAATACAATTCTGGACATCCTTTATTATAAACTCTAAGAAAATAGTGGATGATGAATTTTTACTGGTTGAGTTTTACAGAATTTCAGATATTATTTCCTTGGATGTGAAACCAATATTTCTAATTCAAATTTTACTCTCTAAAAAACTATTTAGAAATTTTAATGCAATTACAGAAAAGATAATCCTGGAATAAATTGCTAGGTATAGTACTCAGACTTTGTAAATATTTTTTCAGTTGGATCGAAATCTCCAAAATTTAAAATTTTTTCATTTTTCTGAATGCAATTTCAAAGGTTTACTAAGGCCATAAAAAAAACTCAGAGTCATAAACACACCCAGAAATATTGATCTAATCTTGTGGTTTACCGATTGATAAAAAAAATCTATTACAAGAGCATCAGATAAGATGTGGCCTCAGGCACAATTCAAACTATTTTTGGAAAGTTTTCCAAGTATTCTCACTAGAGCTATTTTGAATAATCTACTCTTTTTTTTTTTTTTTTTTTATAATCACTTTTTTTCTTCCATCTTTGGTTAAGAGCTACGGCTGCTGATCAAAAGGTCAGCAGTTTGAATCCATCAGCTGCTGCCTGGAAACCCTGGGGTAGCTCTACTCTGACTAGAGTCACTATGAATCAAAATTGACTCGAAGGCAACCAGTTTAATTTTTGATTTTGCTTTATACATGAAAAGTAACACAATCTATAGCTGAACTTTCAAAAAACCTTTGGAAGAAGAACACGGAGATTATTCTGGCCCTTTCTTCAGATGTAAATATCTTCGAAAGTCTCAAAAGAAATATAGAAATAATCTGTTTAATATAATACATGGTATTTAGAATAATTATTTTTGTTTTTGTTGTAGGTAATAAACCATTTCAGGTTACTGCTCCTACATTTGATAAAATTAATTAAGAAATCTCATTTATTTATTTTGAATTATTGTCAGCCCAGTTCAATTTGGAACTGCAATATGGGTGATAACAGAACTTTGTTAGGACTTAAGTTCTGCAAGAAGACATCAATGTATTCACGTTTCAACATGAATATGTTTCAGTAGAAAGGGTGTTCATCAACAGGCTTTTGCCTAAACTTGTCTGGCCTTCAACAGGGTTTGAATCCAGTTAAATTCTTATTTCATGTAAACAGCTGCTGTCTCCTTTTTGAACACATCTTTGCATCAACTATAATAAGGCAGCAATCTAAATTTGCATAACAATTGGATCCTATCCCAAGAAATTGAAGTGTATTCAAGCCAAATGCAGATTAAATTGGCTAAGTAATAATGTCCTTCAGTTTGCTGTGCCCTACTTAAATAATGAAGTGTAACTTTTAGAAACAAACTTCAAAACAAGTCTTTCTTTGAGTTATATGCTCTTTATATTACTTGGAACCACATTGTGAAGCCTTGAAAACATCTGCAGAGAGAAAATGGGATCCACAATTTATCTGTGACCTCACTACTTAATAAATGTGCCTTTATCTGACTCCTCCACTTGTCTTCTAATTATGTACATTTTTGACCAGGGTTGCTAGACAAAGACATCATGTTTGGAAAAGCAGAGGGTCAGTGATAATGAAGAAAACCCTCTATGAGATGGATTGACGCAGTGGCTCCCACAGTGGATTCAAACATACCAATAATAGTGAAGATGGCACAGGACTGGGCAATGTTTCCTTCTGTTGTATATAGGGTCACCATGAGAAGGAGGAGTCCACTTGACTGCAAATAACAACAACAAAACAGCAGGAACTGCAGCTGTAATGTGTTAAGTCATTATGCGCATTTTTTAAAAAAGTGAACACAGGGTCTCATGGATTGATTTGTATCCCCAAAAATATGTGTCCCTCATCCCCTCACATTTTGCTTTACTTTGTTTTATTTCTCGACGGCACTGGGTGGACTGGGTTTGTTTTATTTACTAATTACATCATTACATGTAAAGAATATAAGAAAAAATTTCCTTTTTCTCATATTCAGTGTTAGCTGTATAATGGTAAGGCTCTGCCAGGATGACAGCACCTGCCTTGGACTTCAACAGAAGGTCAGAGAGCAGTGAAGTCCCCACTACAAAGGTAAACACCTACCTCTTCCAAGCTGAACGAGTCTGGGCTTAGTTGTTGCTGGTACCAAATTCACAGCTCTCTGGGACATGCCATTCCTTGGAGCTACAGGATGAGAAGTTCTACCCCAGAGAATTCTGTTTTTAAAACATTATTCACATCTAATAATCTCAGGAGATATGAACAAGGCAGTGTTGAGAATTAGCTATTAATTGTTAATCCTTAGAGGAAAAATTAGACAATTTTTTTTGAAAAGATGAAAAGTCTCATGTAATAAAAATTAGACCCTCACATGTGATTTAACTTCCGCTCATTAATTATGGTGAACTTAATAATTGCTAAATTGCCATCAGTAAAAAAATAAATCATTCATCACTGGAGAAGTACAGAGATTTTACAGGAAATAATCAAGGGTGTTCCACTGGCTTTGGCAATTTTTCCTTCTAAGTCTTTTCCCAGCAGAAATATATATGGGTCCATCAAACTGCTTAACTTTTTTGATGTAATTTATGGCTGATTTTCTTCTGCTCATATAGTAGTTAGGATTTTAATAATTTTGTATTTAAAAACTCATTGGTTAGAAGTTTAGTAAATTTTCCTTTCTGAAAACTCCATTTCATTTTAGAGATAAGACTCTCTTGAGACAGAATAATTATAACTTCAAATTTTCAACACTGAATAGTTTTGAAAGCATGACCCATATATATATGTGTGTGTATGTATGTATATATGTATACATATATGTATGCATATGTATACATATGAGTTGGAATCGACTCAAAGGCAGAGGGTTTTTTTATATGTGTGTATATATGTATATATATATATATATATATATATATATATGAGTCAGAATCAACTCAGCAACAATGGGTTATGGCTAAACTCTACTCTGCAGGTGTTACTCAAAAGCTTTGGCATTAAAAGAAAAAGGAAGGGGGGAGTGCTTATATTTAACAAACGACTACATGTGCTCATTAATAGGTGCTCATTTAAAAATTATACATTTTTATAAGGTAGTTAATTACATTTTGCCTAGAGCATAAGTCTCTCTGTAGTAGACCAAATCACATATATTTTCTAGGAATTAGAGAACAGTTTAGTCAACCCAGCAGTTAAAACTATTTTGGAAGTAATATGAATAAATAAATAAACATAAAGATGCCATGTCAAAATTCTGGTCCTTATTACCTAATGATAACAACACCAAACAACATAATTAAACATCTCTTGGGAAGAACTTTCCCTGGCTGAGAGTGGTCAAGGAAGGAAGGAAGACTTCTTGGCAGAGAGGATCCTATGTGTAAAGGAATAGAGCTGTGGGAAAGAAAATGAGGGCCAGAGAAAGACAAGTAAAATGATTTCTCTTAAGTGTGATTTTCAACAAAATAAATGACTGAAATGTTAATATTAAATTCATTTATTTAATCAACAAACATTAATTGGAAAAATGGCTCTGAATGTTACAAAAATTTTCTGCTTTCATGAAGCTTACATTTTAGAATCAGGAAAAAAGACAATTAAAAACTAAACAATACTTCATCCACAGGAGGTTTTATAAATTGGTACAACATTTTGGAAGAGGGTTTGTCAGTAACTACTCAAGCTGAAGATGTATACACCAATTCCACTCCGGTTATACAAAATTGTACAAATGTTTCCTCCCTGTCATGGATTAATTTGTGTCCCCCCAAAATATCTGTTAACTTGGGTAGGTCATGATTCCCAGTATTGTGTGATTGTCCACCATTGTGTCTTCTGATGTGATTTTCCTATGTACAGCACTGGATCCCTAGAAATTTCACTGAAGTGGAAGGCACCTGAGTTTTTGTCAGATTAGTTTCCTACCCACTAACATGCAATTGATTTACCAATGAGTCCAGAGTCATTGACACTTCTTCCTTACTAGGTGCAATCAGCATAATGTTATCAATGTAATGGACCAGTGTGATGTTTTGTGAAAGGGAAAGGCAATCAAGGTCTCGTGGACCAAAATATGATATAGGGCTGCAGAGTTGATATGACAGGACAGTGAAGGTGTATTGCTGGCCTTGCCAGCTGTAGCCAAACTGCTTCTGGTGTTCCTTCGAAACTGAAATTGAGAAAAAGGCATTGGCCAGATCAATAGCTGCATACCAGGTACCAGGAGATGTACCGATTTGTTCAAGCAATGAAACCATATCTGGGACAGCAGATAAAACTGGAATCACCACCTGGTTAAATCTTTGATAATCCAATGTCATTCCCTAAAATTCGTCTGTTTTTTGCACAGCCCAAATAGGCAAGTTGAATGGAGATGTGGTGGGAATCACCACCCCTGCCTCCTTCAAGTCCTTGATGGTGGCAGTAATCTCCGCAATCCCTCCAGGAATGTGGTATTGCTTTTGGTTTACTATTTTCCTGTGTAGAGACAGTTCTAGTGGCTTCCACTTAGCCTTTCCTACAGTAATAGCTCTTATTCCACATGTCAGGGATATGATGTAGGTGTTTTGCCAGTTGCTGAGTATGTGTATTCCAATTATGTATTTTGGAACTGGAGAAATTACTACAGGATGGGTTCTGTGACCCACTGGACCCACTGTGAGATGGACATGAGCAAAGACTCCATTAATAAATTGACCTCCATATGTTTTACTCTGATTGGTGGGCCACAGTGATGTTTTGGGTCTCCTGGAATTAATGTAAGTTCAGAGCCAGTGTCCAGTAATCCTCCAAAAGTCTGATCATTTCCTTTCTTCCAATGAATAACTCCATAAAAGGCCATAGATCTCTTTGGGAAGGCTGGGAGCAAGATTAAAAGCATAAATATTTGGCAATTCAGTGAGGTCATGTCTGGGAATTGATTGAGGTGCCAACTGTCTATTCTGGCAATTGAAGTTAGACTGCTATTCACTTGATCTAGAATTCTGCTTGTACAAATCAAGTAAATATTTAGTAGCTTTCTCATCTATTTCACTCCTATGGACACCATGACTAAGTAGCCAACACCACAGATTTGTACAATCAGGCTACTCTGATTACTGCTTTGATTCTTCTATGCATTACGGTAAGCTTGCCCACCCTGTCTTTGTTGATGAAGTGCTGCTACTTGGTCCCTACCACCATAGGGTCCAATCAGCCTCATTGTAATTAGGTGTCTTAATTCAATTAGGGCTATTCTCACTGTCAAATCTGATTTACATAAAATAGTAATCACAGCAGTCTTCAAGGATCCTGGGGTTCCCTTCACAAATTTGTTCCTCACCATCGTGGTAAAAATTATGTCCTCTGGGTGGGTCTGTGGGTTCAACCTGGTAAATCTACTCTAACATGCCAATTTCCCTAAACTTTTGAATACTTTCTACAGTGTACCAAGTTAGGTCTGGCATTTCAACTTGATTTAATGTAAAAAAAAAAAAAAAAAAGTAGGCCACCACTTAATCCATGCTTCAATGAACAAACCAAGTAAATTATTATATCCTTTTCTAATCTCTCCAGCTGAAACAGTGAATGAAAAATCTGTGCTTAGTGTGCCCATATCAATAAAGTCAGACTGATGAAATTTTATGTTCCTTGCACCATTACCCCACACCCTTAATAGCCATTCCCACACATATTCCCCAAGTTTTTATTTGCATATATTGGATAAATCAAGCAGTTCTTTTGAAGTGAAGCATATCTCCTCCTGGGTCACACTTTGTACTTCACCTCTTGGGCCTTGCTGGGACTTAAGTCTAGTTGTCAGTTTAGAAGCAAAAATGGGTGGTAGGGATGGTCTTAGGGACATTTACCATTGTCTTGTAAGGCATCTGGCTAAGGCAATGTCCCAGGCACTCCCCAGGTATTGCCCCCGCCAATATCTCAGACTCTTCAGGCACAGCTGGGTTAATCTCATCAGATGTGGGTGAATAGAACAATGGTTTTACTGGGGAGGGTGGCTTAGCATACAAAGATGGAATAATCTCTTCAGATGGGAGTAAGAGGGCTGGTTCTGTTGGCAAGAGTGATTCAATGGAATTTAGAGGCGCAGTGTCCTCAGCTTCCTGATTATCTGCCCATATATCCCATCCCAAGTTTCAGGATTCCATTTATTCCCAATCAATGCCCTCGTTTTAACTTCAGACACCATTCTAGGTTGGGAATTCAATTGGCTGCAATTCAGCCACTCTTATGATAAGACTCTGGGTTTGGTTGTCAGTAATATTAGCTCTGTTACTACAAGAAATAATGCTTCCTTTCAGGGCACAAGTGGTAACTTTGAGGTCTTGTATATGGTGCTTGAGTTGTGACTCTGAAGTTCTGAGCTCAAACCCTTATTTTACCACTTTGTCTAGAGAAAATAGGACTAACCAACCAGCTTTCTTATACTTCTCATTCTGACAAAATTGTGGAAAAGTATCAAATATGCAATCACCCAGAGCCTTGCCTCTCACAAATATCTTATCCATTGGTGGTGATACTTTTCATATTCCTATTGCCACCTCATGTCATAGATTAGCACTGCCCTCTTATTACTGGAGGCAGAACCATCAGCATTTTTAAGACTAGCCAGACTTGAGAACCAATTCAGAAAACTCATCCTCACAATTTTATTCATCTAGAACCACCTCCAGTACCAAATGTCCTAGGTTGGGGTCTCTAGAAAAGCAAAACCAGTGAAATATATATATATAGAGAGAGAGAGATTTATTTCAAGGAAATGGCTCATGCAGTTGTGGAGGCTTGCAAGTCCCAAATCTGTGGGTCAGGCATCAGGCTGGAGGCTTTTACTGACTCACGTGGTTGCAGGTGCTGATGAATCAAAAATTGGTAGGTCACATGACAGGCTGCTGGCTCACAGGGCTGTGGGAGCTGGCAAATCCCAAATGTGCAGGTCAGATGGCGGGCTTCTGGCTCACATCAAAAGAACAAGGGGTTAGAGGATAACAAGTCAGAGCAGGATTGAGAAAGGGCAAGCTTTGACAGAATATCCATATATATTGAATGCAGCCCATACCCTCAAGGAAACTCCCCATTCAACTGATTGGCTGCTCATCTCCGATCACAGAACAGAGGATGATTACATATCTGCCAAACCACTGAGAATTATGACCTAACCACGTTGACACACTACCCTAAATATCACACTGTGATAGAAACCAAAGGAGCTGTTGTGTCCTAGTTGAACTTTATGGAATGCACAGAGTCTACATCTCCTTCTACCAACTCCAGGCTTTGAAGCAACTTCATCATACTGTATGGGATGGGGTTTTCCCAGCAGCTGCACAGAAAAGCTAGGGAATTAAGCCCAGAAGTACAGAGTAAATGTCACCCTCTATGTTGCACTTTGAGAAATCGGGGAGAGAAAGGAACCTTCAGGTATATTTCTCTTCCTTCCTCATCCAATAAATGATACTAAAGCTCAGTGATTCTATTTTGTCTCTCCAATGATGTCACACATTCCAGATAAGTCGGTTGTCTTGGAAGGCTGTGGCTCGCTTAGTAAGGAAACATCCTGTATTTGTCTTCCTTCCTTCCCTACCTTACTTACACTTCCCTCTTCACTTCTGCTACCATAAGATTAGACCTTCAATAAAATTTTCACCATTAATCTTTGCCTCAGGCTCTATTTTCTAGGAAAACCAGAATAATGAAATCTGGACATAGATTTTTGGGTTGGAAATAATCTTTTCTCAGAAATTTGAATCTATTGCTCCACAGTCTCCTAAAAAACCATTGCCTATGTCCACTTAAAAGTATAAAATCCTAATACCTCTTCCTTTGTATATGACCTTTTTATCTTTGGAGGAAATTAAGATCTCTATTGTCCCAACATTTTCCAAAGTTATTGCAAAATATGATACCATGATAATGCTGATCCTTTATACGTGGTCTACTTTTTCTCTTTCTCAAAACTTCTGTTTTCATTTTCCCACTTATTTTGAAATTTCCTAATAATATACCTTTGTGTGCTGACCTTTTCTTTCATTTTGCTGAGCAATTGTGAGAACTTCTCAATCTGCAAAATTCCATCTATTGTTTCTTTTGTTTTCTGTTTGTCCTTTTGATATTTCTATTAGTTGTATACTGAGCTTTCCGGACTGAAAGTTTATTATCATTTTTTCTTCTATATTCTCTATCCTTTTCTTTTTAATTTCTTTATTTTACATCTTTGAGATTTCACTAAACTTTTCTTCCAAACATTTTATTTTTTTTTTGAAATATTTTCTTATTTTTTTCCCTTTCTCTTGACACTTTTTCCTTGAGTTTGACATCTGAAGATGACCTATGCTGGGACTAGGAGGTAGGGTCAAGTTCAACTGGTACACATGGAAATGTTTCTCAGAGAAAAAATGCAGTAAAGAGGAGAGCTACTGAAAAAACCTAGCAAAAAAATGCCTACTGTGTAATCACACCTACCAGTTCCTGGAATTTTTATAAACAATTATTTGAGTGGCAAGTGACTAGAAAATCAGCAGTCATTCACTATACTTTTCATTATTGTTACAATGAACCATGTATTTGACATTTTGCGGATTATTCCTATCACAGTCATTTCTGCTGTTTTAAGGTTTAAGGTACCATCCTGGAGTGTCATCTGCAAAGTTGTACCATTTATAGATTCCATCCTTAAAATGAATATTCTTATAATAGTGAACTATAGGGTGAAAGGCTAGGATAAAAATGCAAGAATAAAGCAAATGGGTACATGAGTATACTAGGGGAGGTGAAACAGAAAAAATGTTTTTGAGAAGTATTGAACTACATGATTTATATTACATATACCTCTGGGAAATTGCAACTACTTGTATAAGTCAAAAACATTAAAATAATATTTTCTAATATTGATTTAATATGGTGGTGCAGTAGGAGCCCTGGAAACACAGTGGTCAAAGTGCTCAGTTGCTAACCGAAAGATCGGCAGTTTGAACCCATCAGCCACTCGGTAGGAGAAAGATGTGGCAGTCTGCTTTCATAAAAATTACAGCCTTGGGTTTGTAACAGTTTTGGATACAACGGAAACATCAATCAGAATAAACAGAACTGATTCTGTCCAACGTCGTTATCGTTATTCACATCATCATAAAATATTTATTGAATATCCTGAGTGAGTGAGTAGAGTATACTTAATATTATTTTATACTGAAGTCCACTCCTGGGAATTTCAGCTTAAAACAATTAAAGTTATTAGGAAGTTCCCAACAGAGAATTAGAGTCAGGGAGCAGTTGGGCAGAGAACACAGGGAGATGCTGAAAAGCTCCTGTTCAGAAACGTTCAGGGAGAACAGAAAGGAAAGACAATCTTTTGAAGCCCAGAACTTAAATATCCTATTTACAATTGACCACCTCCCCCAACACCCCCGTACATAGCAGTACCTGTCCTTCTTTTTCCAGGGCTGAACCTCATTATCTGGCGCCTTAGTAGGCCAAGGCAGAAGCATTTAAAGGGTTCAAACATAAAGGGAGAGAATATCACTGAAATATGGGAACTCAGCATTCCAAGATTTTTCCTTATGTGCATTTCTCTTTCATTTCATTTTGTTCTGTTGCCTCAGTCCTTGTGGCTGTTGTAATTTCCGACAAAAACAAAAAATGTCCTTTGCAAACCGTGGTGCTGTCCAGGGAAGTCCTGCCAGCTGGTTTTCAAGAATCCTTATAAAGTAACCCAGCTCAGGGTCTTGTTCTCACCTTTTCAAAATCAGAAACCCAATTTTTGTGAGCATCAGAAGTAGATCTATTATATACAGACTCATACAATTCAGCTTATACAGACTGACGTTTAACCCAAAATAATTTTCATGACACTAAGGTCAAGCAGACAGGAGTGCTCATTTCAGCAGACCTCTATGGGCAAGAAACATGGAAAATCAAGCTGTTGGATAGTTACTTGGTACATGGGAATCAGAATAAAAAGATGTATTTGATATACAACGAAGCATCTCAACTTAGTGATAGCCTTACCAAGGACGCCATAATACTGCTTTGCCAAGAGTCTCTCTGCTGGGTGGTATTTGAATATGCACTGCCTACTCCTGTCTGTTGGAAACCCTGGTGGCCTAGTGGTTAAGTGCTATGGCTGCTAACCAAAAGGTCAGCAATGGGAATCTACCAGGTGCTCCTTGGAAACTCTGTGGAGTAGTTCTACCCTGCCCTGTAGGGTCACTATGAGTCGGAATCGACTTGACAGCAGAGGGCAGCAGGTACTCCTGTCTGTTGGAGGTTGTTACCTTTGTTTTTTGTTACATCTGACCCACTCCTTTCAGACACAAAGCTTTTCATCAACCAGGACGACAATCACCTTCTAATACTGATAGAGTTGTCAGGTAAAATACAGAATGCTCAGTTAAATTTGAATTTCAGATACAGCACAAACGATTTTAGTACAAGTATGTCCCAAATATTTCATAGCACGTGTGTATACTAAAAAAAAAAATTACAGCCCGGAAACCCAATGGGACAGTTCTACCCTGTCCTATGAGGTCTCTATGAGTAGGAATCAACCCAACAATAATTTTTATTTTTTTTTTTTTAGCTAATAATGATTATTTTCTTTTTTCTTAAAATAGAGAAGGGATTGATTGGGACGTGGGACAGCAATAACAAGGGTATTAATAAAGCAAAGTGGGCAAATTAAGGAAATTACTGATTTCTCTATTTGATCTGAAGGAAATTTGGTCTACATTTTAATTTTTTTTTTTTTGTATATCGCTTTTTTGATCATGTTCAATTCTATATTGGTAACTGCTTTTTTATGGATTCTGAAGAGTTTTATAAAATTGGCTTGCCAATCACTCTGATTACTAGGGTTAGAACTTCTTCAAGGAATGTTTATTTATGCCTTAGAAATGCACTGACAAATATGACAGCCCCTAGTCACATACCACTACTGAGCACTTGAAATGTGGCTAGATCCAATTGATAAGTGCTGTAAGTGTAAAATGGAAACCCTGGTGACATAGTGGTTAAGAGCTACGGCTGCTAACCAAAAGGTCAGCAGTTCGAATCCACCAGACACTCCTTGGAAGCTCTACAGGGCAGTTCTACTCTGTCCTATAGGGTTATTATATGTTGGAATTGACTTGACATCAATGTTTTTTTTTTTTAGAAGTGTTAAATAGACACCAAATTTTGAAGACTTAGTATCAAATAAAATGTGAAGTAACTCATTAATAACTTTTATATTGATCACAGAATTCCTGGGTGGTGCCAACAGTTAATGCATTTAACTGCTAACAGGAAGGCCCGTGATCTATTTCTGAAAAATCAGCCACTGAAACCCCTTGGAGTACAGTTCTACTCTGATGCACATGGGGTCAGCATGAGTCAGAATCAACTCAACTGCTAAACTGATTACACATTGAAATGATACTTTGCATATATTTTACATACAAACACTTCACTGCAACTTTTGGACTTTCTGAGGCTTAATTATTTATTAGTGACCAGGCACCCAGGACCTGTGTGTTTGTATGTATACAAACATTTATATAGAGAAAATTCATTTGTCTGTTTATTTTCACTTTTTTTATTTTAATGTGATAAAATTATATGTGACTCATATTTCTTTCAGATAGTACTTCTTAGAGCAAATGATATGTTTTAGTAATAATATATATTTCTTTATTAGTTTTTACATAATAAGTCTTAACCAATTTCTCAGATCACTGTTGTTGTGTGCTGTCAATTCCAACTCATAGTGACCCTATAGGACAGAGTAGAATCGCTCCCTTGGGGTTTCCTAGGCTATAATCTTTATGGGAGCAGATTACTAGGTCTTTGTTCCCAGGGAGCCACTGATGAACTTAACCACTGACCTTTTGTTTAGCAGCCAAGCACTTAACCATTCTACCACCAGGACTCCATCTAACATCATTATCTTCTATGTTTTTATTATTTAAAATTTTATAGTTATGAGGATGGATTTAAGTTTGAAATTAATCAATGATGCAAATAGAAGAAAAATACTTTAAAATATAGGAGTTTACAATTAAAAACCTCAATAAATTTTCTACAGAAGAGAGGAGTATTACAGTATATAAGTATTCATGCAGTTCTATGTGTGAATGTAACAATGAAGAAACATTCTTTGATTGTGCAGGGACACTCTGTTGTCACTCGCCTGTTAATATTTTACTCAATCTATTAATTAATGTAAGGAGACCTGGTGGCATAATGGTTAAGCATTCAGCTGCTAGTCAAAAGGTTGGTGATTTGAATCCAGCCAACTTCTACCTCACAAATATGTGCAAATAGAAGTTTATAAGGCATTTTCATTTCTGAGCACATAAGCTTCTTTCATTCTTCTTCATTTTCAAAACCTTCAGAGATATTCTTACTCATTTGTTTATTCAAAATAATTTTAGGATTAATTTCTTGAGTTCCAGGAAAAAAAAGGGGGGGGGGCTTTTACGGGAACTGCTTTTCACTATAAATTAATTTAGTGGGAACAAAATAAAATCTGTACTACATCATCTTCCCTTTCTGGTTTAAGTACATTCAAAGAAATGAACTTACATAAAATTGGAAAGTTTCTTATGACCAATTAAATAAGAAAGAAAAAAAATGGAGCCTTGCTTACAGATAGTTCTGTACAATATGTTGTTATAAGCTTAAAGTTCTTCATCTCGAAAAAGTGGTCCTGAAAGAAAAGCCTTCCAAAGGACAGAAACTTGAGTGGTATATCTATTTTTTTTTTCTCACCTCATCTAGAAGTATATGCATCTCCATGTATTCATGAGTAGTGGTTATCAGTTTGGAAGTGGAAGGACCTTGGAAAGAACAACAGGTTCAGTAATAAGGAGTCTGAAAATGAAGCATATGGGTGGACCAGTTGGAATGGGCAGAGTGTGAGAATATTTGTGCCCCATGTGAATGTTCTCCAAGGAGCACCTATTGAAGGAAAAACTACCAAGAATAGATCCATAGAATGACCAGCTTTGTAGATCAGTCAGCCTCTTCCATGGCAGCAGGAAGACGATTATATATGAGCTCAATAACATGGACTTCCCTTCACCAAGGCTGGTTACTGTCTCAGATGAGTATCCAAACCACCAACAACGATCAACACTGAGCCCCTGAGAAGGTGCAATAGCTTGCCAGGATCAGTCAGGTGCCTGGAAAAATTTTAATAACATTCTTCTTCTTCCTTCATGGACCCTTTGCTGTCCAGTTGGTTCTGACTCATGGCAAACACACGTTTTACAAAGCAGAACAGCTCCATAATGTTTTCTTGTCTATAATCTTTATGGAAGCAGATTAGAAAGCTTTTCTCTTGTGGCACTACTGGGTGCATTCGAACCACCAACCTTTAGGTTAGTAGTCAGGCACAAGCCATCTGCTCTACCAAGTGACCTTCCTTCATGGAAGGGAAAAAGAATCATCCTCACTGGAATAGACACTTATTTTTAAATATGGACTTTCTCTATTTAGTTTCTCCCAGCATTAAACTCTTTGCATTTGCTGAGTTCTTATTCTCTGTCACGATATCAAACATATCATTGCTACTGATGATGGCACTCATTTTACAGAAAAAAGAAGTAATAATACATTAGGCTCAAACCCAAAAGATTACAAAACTCTGTTGTTTTGCCAGCTGTGAGACAATGCCCTGAGAGATTGAGTTTCTGTTATACAGATGTGGTATATACACTGAAGCAGTATCCAGTATATTCTCTCAAAGCTGGAACACATGGTTCCATAGATCAAGGAAAATTTGAAGGCGTTTATAGAACTTCCTTTCTAGAACTAGTATATGACAAACCATAGGTCCAGAGATGCTGTTTTCTTGGCTTTTCTTTCTCATCTCCTCCTAATGCAATTCTTACCTCCTAGGAAGCCCTTACACCATCAGTCCTAACTGTACTTTCATTCCTGGTTGTGTTGTGTTACTTTATAGAAAATTTTGGTTGCAGAATGGGTGGATGCCGAAAGAAATGTACTCATAGAATTCATGTCAGAGGTGATGTTACATGGCTTTAGCAACTTTAAAAAGCACATACCCACATAAAATGTAAGAGGCTGATGGCTGCTTCTTTAACACTTCCTAGGTACTGAACCCCCAGTATCTTAGCTAAGTGTATTGCATGAAGGATGAGAGAAAATTTCTATTTCGAAGTTTCATCTACGGTAAGTTTAAATCCCTTTTACATTATGGGAGGTTTCAGGTTATTAATTTGGCTCCTATTACTGTTGAAATTTTGATCTATGTTTTCATGAATGTTTTCCTGGAAAAGTAAGAAAATTTTCATATATATGGGTGCACACACATCCAGATTATGTTACATATTTTTTAAAAAACCAGTGGTCGAATATTAATTAAACTCTTCCTCTAATCGTTTGGTAATGATCCAATTTGTCAATCTCAGTGTAAATATAAAACATCATAAGATCAATTTGGATTTCCATCTAGACTATTGTATAATCTGGACCCTAGTCCTGGTTCTTCCCTTAACTAATGTAAAGACGATAGTTGATTCTCTTAATCTCTTTGAACCTTAAATTCTACATCAATGAAATGGGATGAATAGTACATGAGGTACTTCGTAGTTTTTATGGGGCTTAAATAAGAGAAAGTATTTGAATTTTATGCTTTCTAAGTAGTAATGTACTGTAGAAATGGTTATTTCTAACCTTTCTCTGTTCCTCAGATCAAGCATTTCTGAAGGTAGGACTATGTCTCGCCCAAACATTGGATATTGTGCATTGTACATGATAGTTGTTGTTGAAATTAAATTGAATTCAGGATTAAATATTAGAGCACAATAGTAGATTCTGGTGAACTGATAACAGCCCTCCATTAACTGACTCTCTTTCTATGTACAAGCAGCCCCTAGATTAAGAACGAGTTCTGTTCTTCTGTTCTTAAGTCTGTCTTTATGTTGAATTGGTACAGAAGTTGGAACAGTTAGGTACGATTCGTACCTAACGTCAGTCAAATGTTTGTCTTAGTATATAGTATACCTTTCTACACATAAAAACATTAAAGAAACACTTCCAGATACACTAAAAACATATTTAACATAATAAAAACACAAATAAACAAAAAAACCCATTAGCATCTAGTCAATTCCAACTCATAGCGACCCTACAGGACAGAGTAGAACTGCCCCATAGAATTTCCAAGGAGAGCCTGGTGTAATACAGTAATAATAATAATATAATAAAGTTTTTATGCATGTCTCAAAGTAGCATACATTTGTTATTATAAACTATTGTAAAAAAAAATTGTATGTACCTCAAATTTGTTATATAATAGGCTTTATGGGGGTTGGTTCGTGGATATGGGTTGTATGTAAGTCAGATGTTCCTAACCTGGAGACTGCCTATATTATGTTTTATAGTAGCTAAGTAATGCAAAGGGGCCTTTGCTGAAACCCAAGAGTGGCCTTTTAATCGTGTGCTGTTTCATACATCCTCAGTAATTCTACTTCTGAGTTGCATTCCCACCTGGCAATATTCCCACCTCTCAATATCAGCCTAGCGATACCAATATCTCTGCCGTCTTCCTCCTTTGCCCAATCACAAAACTATATAGCAAATATAAGAAATCGCTAGTAAGGGAGACGATCCCATAAATCTTCTTTTCAGGATGCGCCCAGATACTGCGCCAGAGAAAATGGAAAGTAAAATGTTTGGGAAGTAGAATGTGAGTTATATATAACAATGTTCATTCTGGAAACAGGTAATGAGACTCACAGGTAAATATCATCTTCTACTGGGAGAGGATATCTTGTTCTCTTTGATTCTGTTGTGCTCACTTATTGCAAAAGCAATAAATTTTTATTATACTTGATTAGAATGCACAGAACTCACTTCCGTGAAATGGTTTTAACAATTAAAAAACACTAAAAAACAAGGTGTTTTCAAGTAGTATGAATCATTTAGCCTTGTGTGGTGCATCAACCTAGAGTCTAGATGTTTCTAAAATCCAATTTTAGTAATTACAGACATTTAGTCAATTTTTTAATTTGGTCCATTACTTTAATTTTTGCAAGTTTGTGACTTATGCTTCCTTGAAAAATGAGTTAATTTCTACAATAGGGCTGATTTTCATAGCCATAAAATGTGAGTCTATAAAGAGAGCCTGTCTGAGATTTTTTCTCACTACTGGCTTATCAGAAAACTGTCATTAAGATACATCAGGGGAACACTTAGGGGACATTTATGCTTGAATCAGGAGATGTGGGGGCGCAAGCGGTTTATGCTGAACAACTAACAGAAAGTTTGGTGATTCGAACCCACCCAGCCACTATCTGGAAGAAAGCCTAGAAATCTGTTTCTGTAAAAAATTACAGAAAATCCTATGGAGTTCTGTTCTGCCCTGTAACATCTGGGGTCACCATGAGTTTGAATAGACTGGACTGCAATAAGTTTTTCTTTTTTGGTTTAGAGAGAAGGTGAACGAGCAATTGTTTTGGTGGGTTCAGGACATGTCTAAGTTACCTCGTTTGATCTGGTTTATTTATAGATATCCTTGCTGTAGAAAAGCTGTTTGAATTTGTATGAGTCCAAGAGTGTGAGGATGTTTATGTGTGTGTGTGTTTGTGTAGCGGGAATTTTGGGGATGGAAATCAAAGTCACAAAATACCATGAAAAAGTAATCTATAATGTCTTTAAGCTCCATCCATATTGTAGCACATTTCAAGACTTCATTTCTCTTACTGGCTGAGTAGTATTCCATTGTATGTATGTACCACATTTTGTTTATCTGTTCATCTTTTGATGGGCATTTAAGTTGTTTCCACCTTTTGGCTATTATAGATAGCCCTGCAAAGAACAATGCTGTGCAAGTATCTGTTTAAGTCTCTGCTTTCAAGTCTTTTGGGTGTATACTTAGGAGTGGAATTGCTGGGTCATATGGTAGTTCTATTTTTAATTTTTTGAGGAACTGCCACACTGTTTTCCACAGCAGTTGTACCATTTTGCATTTCTGCTAGGAATGGATAAGGGTTCCAAATTCCCCACATTCTTGCCAACATTTATTATTATCTTAGCCATCCTAGTGGAAGCGAAGCGGTAACTCATTGTGGTATTCCATTGTGATTTGTGGTTAAGTTGTAGATCACAGAAGGACAAATGTTGTATGACCACACATATAAAAAGATAAGAACAGCAAATGTATAGAAACCAAAGTTTATTAGTGGTTGCCAAGGGTGGGAGTGAGGGGAGGGGAACAGAGGGGTTTATGATTATGGACTACTGAGTTTTGGTTTACAGTGATGGAAACATTGCACTGATTCAGGGTAGGGTTACATGTCAGTTAATGTAACTGCTATCAATAAGTTGTACACCTGTAAAAAGCTGAATTGGCAAAACTTGTGTGATAGACGTGTTTAGAACAACAAAAGGAAGAAAGAAAAAAATTATCTGCTGAGGCTGCTTACCTATAACCAAACACCTCATGGGATTTGGTTTCTTGGTTCGGAGGTTTAGTTAATTGGTTTAATATTGAGTTTAGTACTTCTGTTCTACCTCCTAGTTCGTTGCATAGTGCCTGAGCTTTTACTGTACTTTTTTTTTTTTGTACTTTAGATGAAGGTTTACAGAACAAACTAGTTTCTCATTAAACAGTTAGTACACATATTGTTTTATGACATTGGTTAACAACCCCACGACATGTGAACACTCTCCCTTTTCAAACTTGGGTTCTCTATTACCATATCTGAGCTTTTAAAAATGTGCAAACCACCATTCAATGTACAAAAATTGGTCTCTACTCTCCTGGAGCAACAGAGGAAGGAGATTCAGGGATAGGAGCAGGAAATGGAATGTGTAGCTAATTGCCTCCATGAAAAACTGCCCCCTTTGCCATGAGACCAGAACTGGGTGGTACCCAGCTGCCATTACTGAACATTTTGATCAAAGATTTTATAGAAGAATCATGATCAATAGAAGTGAAATGCAGAATGGAATTTCAAATTCTCATGGAATCCAGATTTTCTGGAGCCATGGAGGCTGTATGAACCCTTGAAACTATTGCCCCGAGATAATCTTTAATCTTTGAACCTTAAATCAAAACTATCCCCTGAAGTCTTCTTAAAACCAAATAATAGTTTAACTTAACTAGTAAAGAATGTTTACGTTGAACTTTAAGGTCTTATAAGCTCTTTCCATAGGGGATTAAATTGAGAACAGAACTTGAAAGATTAGATGGGAACCTTAGGGGGCAGTGAGTTTATGATAATGGGGGAGGAACAACTTGGAAAATGTGAGTGAGAGTGGTTGCACAATTCGAAGAATGTAATCAATGTCATTGAATTGTGTATGCAGAAATTGTTGAATTAGTGTATGTTCTGCTGTGTATATTCTCAACAGCAACAACAAAAATAAAATAAGCTATATAAAAAAGTAATTATGTGTCATCGTGCTATCAGGGAGTGTGCGCTCTGTCTATGCAGGTGTGTCTTCTGCTTTCTGAGGTTGCTGCAAACCATTTTTACTTTTCTTATGTAATTGTTTTTAGTGTTTCTTCTACTGTTGGTAATAGTAATAATTATTGTTTCCTTGACTCATCTCCATAGGATATCCCCATTTCAGTTCATAGGAGTTTGCTGTTTAGGTATATCAAGAACATTCTTCTTCTTTCTCTTAAGTTCACTTAGTTTGAGAAAAAAAAGATTAATTCAATTTCAGCAAGAATTGAAATAGAACTACTAAGATAGGTTAGGACTGATAGGTGAATAAAGCTTTTTAAAAATACATTTATCATCAATCTTGAGATAATCCATTTTGAATCTCAAGTTTACCCCAAGAAAAATGTAAAAGGTGATGGAGTCGGCTTTGTGTTTTTGAGGAAAGGGAAGCACAGTAAGATTTCCTGTGACCTACCAAAGTCCACAAAATATTTAAAAGAATTTTATATAGAAAGCAAATATTTTGATAGCATTTAATTACATGCATAATAAATTATGCCTGCAAATATCACCCATTATTATTCTATTTATTCTTCTTTTATTTTATATTATGTGTGTGTGTACGTGTATATATATCTATATATATAAAATGGAAACCTTGGTGGGGTAGTGGTTAAGTGCTACCGCTGCTAACCAAAAGGTCTGCAGTTTGAATCCTCCAGGCAACCCTTGGAAACTCTACCGGGCAGTTCTACTCTGTCCTATAGGGTCCCTGTGAGTCGGAATTGACTCAACGGCAGTGGGTTTTATATATACAACAATGGCCATTATGGTTTCTGAGCTGAAGTCTAAAATGGAATTTTTTTTTTTTTCTAGTGCCATAAAATGGAAGAGGATATTTGAAATCTGAAAGTTGTTCAATTTTGTAGTCCACTTATTATGTCAGTCTTTCACTACGTAAGACTGTTGAAAGGAGCGTATGAATATTTATAATTGAAAAATATTTTCAATTTTTATTTCCCCTAAAGATCTTGTGATATTTTTGAATCTTAAAAACAAAAAAACTCAGTCAAAAGTATTTTGTATCTTCATATCAGTAACAGATATTCAGTGATAAAAAATGTATTTGTAATATTGATTAAAATAAAGTGTTTTATGTATTTGGATTGATATAATGTACCAGAAAATGAAAAATGAATATTGTCTTTGAACATTTTCTCTACTATAAATTTTTTTCCATTTGTATCCTGGTTTTTTACATAACTAAGATACTTGTTCACAGTAGTAAGTGATATGTCAAAGATTCAACCATCCACATTCTATGATATTGACATAAAAAATCAAAAGAGATGTTCTGTAACTCTTTTACAAGGTGCCATTCTTATTGATGGTTTCATCTTTCTCTAGAAAATAAATATTCAAAATAATTTAAATACACACATACATGTATGTTTTTCTTTTTGCCTGACTTTATAGAGAAGATTTGCTTTGGCAAATGAATCTTAGATTAGTCCACAGTTAATAGCAAATATATTTTCTATGAACTTACACAATGCCTACATTTGAATGATTATTTTAGGTTCCTTGGTCCTTTAGTTCTTTTATACAATCATATAAAAGACTGTGTACCTTTCACAATTTAAAGTCATAAATGTACATAGAAGCATTTTGGGGGGTTTTGAAAGAAGCATTATTTTTAGGCTGAGTCATGGAAGATGAGATTAGTAGGACACTCTAATGGTGTAGAGTACTGGATACCATCCTGCCCACTGGCAATGGTGGGTTGGAGTAGGTGGAAGTCAACCATCAAAAACTAGAATCAACAGAATACGTGCCAAGAGACTGGGTGATAAAATACTGCCTAAGTAGTGTCTTAGTTATCTAGTGTTGCTGTAACAGAAATACCACAAGTAGATGGTTTTAACAAGTAGAAATTTATTTTCTCACGGTTTAGGTGGCTAGAAGTTTGATTTCAGAATGCCGGCTCTAGGGGAAGGCTTTGTCCGTCCTCTCTGGAGAAAGGTCCTTGTCTCTTTGAGCTTCTGCTTCCTGGTTTTTTTGGAGATTTCCATGTGTCTTGGGATCTGTCTTACTCTACGTCTCCTCTGCTTGCTTGTTTAATCTCTTTTAGATCTCAAAAGGGATTGACTCAAGACACACTCTTCATGAACATAATAAAGACAACCCATTCCCAAATGTGATTATAACCACAGGCATAGAGGCTAGGATTTACAACATATATTTTTGGGCACAATTCAATCCATAACAAACAGATTTAGAAGTGTGACAAGTCTTATCTACCAAGACACACTGACACCTCAGTTAGACATAAGTAGGCTTGGTAAATTGTTTTGGTCATTTTAGTAGTTGTCAAAAGGCTTCCAATAGACTGAATCAAATTAAGTTACTGATTCAGAAGACTATCAAGATACCCTGTTTCCCATTTTGTATCTACTTATTCTTCCCTGAAATCAAATGAACAAATTAAAAAGTGATAGCAATGATAAAATTTGTTCTACTCAGTTTTAAAAGACTGGATCTTATGTGGAGAATAACTCTCCATTGTCAGATGATAAACTTTTTACTATCCTGGGTGGGTCTCACTTGAAAATTCAGTTCTGCTGAGCTCACTTAAGGCAGCTGCATCTGTTGTTATGTCCTGTTCTCAGAATGCCTGCTCTCTTGCGGGTCCCAGATTAGTGTTTTATTTGAGGCATCTTGTGTCTGTACCCTGAAAAAAAAAAAATTTTTTTTTTTTGCCTGAGATACCCTAAATTAGGATTTATTAAAAAAAAATTAATGTAGTTTTCAATATAAGTTCAAATGCATTTAGTTAGCACTGCCTCACCACTGGAAACCCTGGTGGCATAGTGGTTAAGAGCTATAGCTGCTAACCAAGAGGTCGGCAGTTCAAAACCGCCAGGCACTCCTTGGAACTCTGTGGGGCAGGTCTACTCTGTCCTATAGGGTTGCTATGAGTCGGAATCTGTTTGACGGCAATGGGTTTTGTTTTGGATTACCTCACCACTTACTATCTGGGCAACTCAGAACAAGTTAACCTCACTAAGTATTAATAGCTTTATCTTTAAAATGGGGATAATTGTGTACTGACTTATTAAATCTAAATGAAATTGCACATGTATAATACATGTCATTAAGCCTGTCAGATAGTAAACACACAATATATATTAAATATTATTATTATTAAGTATGAAAGTATTAAATAAAAATTACATTATTTGTCAATTGATATTTCATGATTTAGTACCCAGTGGTATAGAAAGGTTTCATGGTAAGTTGTATTGTTGTTCATAGATATCTGATGCCCCTTCCAAGGGGAGGATTATATTTCTCTGACCCACTGACATCAGACTTTGCCGTGTGACTTGCTTTGGCCAAAGAAAATGAACAAGAATAATGTTTGTCACTTCTAAGTATAAGTTTTTAACAGCCAGTAAGTCATTCACCATCTCCTCTTTTCCCTGCACCATGATAATCAACAAAGATGGATACGAGTCGTTTCATCATCTCGGTTTCTGGAATGAAGATAATCAGGAACAAAAATGCAGTTGATCCGTGATAGACAAGTTTCATTAACAAGAAATAATCCCTTGTAAGGAACCCATATTATGAGACCATTTGTTACCGCAGCACAGCATGTATATTTTTTAAGATTATTTTTTATGTAATTAATAGAATTACTTTTTAGAACAATTTTAGATTAGCTTAATTGACCAAATAGAAAAGAAAATTCTCATGTGCTTCCCCCCCCATAATTTTCTCTATTATTAGCATCTCACATTGGTGTGGTTTATTTTTACACATTTCAATTGTATAAATCAGTATTAACATTTTTTTAAAAAAGGTTTTTTTCGTTAGAGTCCAATGACTAAGCCATTCCCAAAACAAACACAGACAAGGCTGCTCAGTTTGGTGCTTGCCTTTTCCAGTGGAAGACACAGATCTTTTTCCAGAGAATGGATTGTAGGTTTGGCAGTAGACAGAAAACATTTTGTGGGAGCTTCCCTTTCAAGTGAATTGCAATTGTGGGTACTGATCCTTCACAACTCTGCATAGCAGGCAATTACTACTAGTGTTTTTCAGATGGTCCCTTTCTAAAAACAACTTATGAATATAAAAATCAAAAGCTAAAGTTTCATTGTTCTTTTGTTGGAATAAATCCCAGACAACTGCATTGAATTTATTCATAATACATGAAAAGAAAAGGCTTAAGAAAATCCCAGTGGGAGTAGGAAGAGAAGGTAGGAAATTGGCATGATAATGAAAATGAAGCTTTACATGTCATAAGGCAAAGCAGCAGCAAGGTCAAGGCTTTTCTAATTAGAAATTTTATACTTCTGAAAATTAGGCTTGTTTACTTACAGTATTACATGTGTTTGACCATTAAATGCCTTTCTGGGTTCCAAAATGTTAATTTTAAAGATGTGAGCTACCAACATTTTTTATAGAAAGGCTTTTTATTCTTTAGTTTAGGAACTGAATATAGAACAGAGTCTCAAGTAAGGGTCCCTTGGTGCAGGTTATGTGTAGTTGTAGACATGTACTTTAAATTGGTATAGAAACTAGTCATATTTTAAATGTACCAAGGAAATTCATTATTTAATGTTTTATTTTGTAAAGGTCTCAATGATGATTTTTCAGTAAAGAAAAGCCAATTCTGTCCTAATTTACTCTATTGATCAAACTGGTTATTTATATTAAACTCAGGTATAATCTGAGTTTTACCTGTATATTTGAACATTAGAGGTCTTTGAATTTCGTAGAAACTGTATCAGATGACTAAAGAGTAATAAATTTTATATGACTGTTGTCTGTTACAGTGCTGGAAGGTGGGCCCCCTGGGCTGGGATATGACACAATAAAAAAAAAAACCAATAGCTACAATAATATACTCAAATATACCAACAGTCATGAAGATGGTCCAAGACTGGGAAATGTTTTATTTTGTTATACATAAAGTCGTCATGAGTCTGAGCTGACTTGACAATAATATTTTCCATTTCATATACTTATTTCTAAAAAAAATTATTCAGCCTCCACTATGTGTGGGACACTTTCAGATAATAGGGATGCACTCATGAATAATATAGACTAAAAGCCCTGTCTTGCCACAGCATATATTCTGGAGAATATTGTAAGTGAATGAGCATACCTTATATGTAGACCTCTACATCCTTCTTTTTAATTAAACGCTAAAGTTTCACACTTGATAATGGACTACAACTACCCCAACCTTTACCAGACTGAGCTCAGAACAACTAGATGATTCCCAGATACCACCACTGACTGCTATGGCAGGGATCCCAATAGAGATTTCTAGACAAAGTGGGAGAAAAATGTAGAACAAAATTCAAATTCACACACACACAGAAAGACCAGGCTTTCTGGTCTGATAGACACTGGAACTCCCCAGTATGGCCCCTGGACACCCTTTTAACTCAGTACTGCAGTCACTCCTCAGGTTCACCCTTCAGCCAAAGATTAAACAGGTCTATAGGGCCAACAATAACATATGTGAGGAACATGTGTCATAGTTCAATCATATACGCAAGACTAATGGATGAACCAGCCCCAAACCTAAGAAGAGAAGGCAGGAAGGGACAGGAAAACTGGACGAATGGAAACATGACCCCAGGGTGGAGAAGGGGAGAGTGTTGACACCTTGCGGGGTTGGCAACCAATGTCACAAAACAATTTGTGTATTAAATGCTTAATGAGAAACTAATTTGCTCTGTAAACGTTCACCTAAAGTACAATAAAAAAATAAAATAAAAAATAATAATAAAGTTTCACACTTGAACTGAGGCACAAGATGAAACAGCTTTCTTAAAAGTAACAGTTTAAGTTTATGTAGTACGAATCATATATGCAGAAGTTCACTTATTTTTAGTAAGTGAATTCCACCTTCCACAGATGAGGAGGTGTTAAGCCTAAGCTTGCCATTTCAAGGTGTATCAGTCTCTCCTTCCTTATAAAGTTAGTCCTTTATGGGCAGACATTGAGTCAGATTCAGCCTTTTCCCTCTCTTCCATCTCTTCTTCTCCCAAGGCCTGATTTAAATTTACAAACTATTCTGGCTGGGAAAATATTCTTGTCTTTTACTAGCTTTCAAGGATCTAGTCCCATCTGCTCTCTGGGCATCAACCTGTTTTCACTGTGTCCACTGTTGAAGACTTATGCCCTGGTATAACTTATATTCTTTTCCCTAGGCTAGTACAGTTCACAGTGATTGCCCTGGGGAGTTTGGCCACATCACCCAGCTGGTGGTGAACCCTCTGGACCACTGCTGGTGTTGTTTGATCTTTGAAGATCCAGCTGCATTTTCCACTTGACCTTGCTCTGTGCTGTGAACCCTGCAGCTTCTGTTTATATAGAAGGTTTGCATCTTCTGTTATTTTGTCCTATTGTGAAGGCTTATATGTTGCTAAGATACTAGAAGCTATGCCACTGGTATTTCAAACATCAGCAGGATCATACATGATGGATACATTTCAGCAGAGCTTCCAGACTAAGACAGACAAAAGAAAGGCCTGGCAATCTACTTCTGAAAATTAGCCTATGGAAACCTTATGGATCACAATAGAACATTGTCCAACTCATTTGCCTTGAACATATCATCAGGAGAGATCAATCACTAGAGGAGGACCTCATGTCTGGAGAAACACAGAGCCAATAATGATGAAGGAGACACTTGGTAAGATGGATTGACACAATAGACACAAAAATGGACTGGAACATACTGGCGATCCTGAAGATGATGTAGGACTAGACAACATTTTCTCCTGTTGTTCGTAAGGTTGTCCAGAGTCAAAGTTGACTCAAGGGCAGCTATCTATCCGTGCGTCTTGGCATTTCAACCCTGAGGAGAGTGGTGTGTGTGTGTGTGTGTGTGTGTGCAGGGAACAGTCAACACACTCTTATAACTTCTTTTAAGCATCTCCTGATCAGCTGAGAGGGTATTCTCCTTTCTGTTGGGTGGGAACTACCTCTTGGTCATATACTGCATCTTTCCTGCTCTGTGGCTCATCTTAATAATCCTATGTTCCTCAGTCAGAAAACTTTAGTTATTGCTATTTAAAGGACTCTGTCATGGATTGAATTATGTCCCCCCAAAATGTGTGTATCAACTTGGTTAGGCCATGATTCCCAGTATTGTGTGGTTGTCCTCCATTTTGTGATTGTAATTTTATGTTGAGAGGATTAGGCTGGGATTGTAACACCATTATTACTAAGGTCACCTCCCTGATCCAAAGTAAAGGGAGTTTCCCTGGTGTGTGACCTTATCAATTAAGAGATAAAAGGAAAGGGAAACAAGCAGAGAGTTGGTGACCTCATACCACCAAGAAAGCAGCACCAGGAGCAGAGTGCATCCTTTGGACCTGGGGTCCCTGTGCCTGAGAAGCTTCTCAACCAGGGAAGAGTGAGGACAAGGACCTTCCTCCAGAACTGACAGAGAGATAAAGCCTTCCCCTGGAGCTGACAATTGAACCTGTAACCTATTAGACTGTGAGAGAATAAATTTCTCTTTGTTAAAGCCATCCACTTGTGGTATTTCTGTTATAGCAGCACTAGACGACTAAGACAGACTTAATTTAGAAAACTCTTTTCCGTCTCCAAAAACCCTGGAACCTCACAATTGCCATCTCTAAAGAGAATGTGAAGAGATGGTTTTGGAAGTCAAATCTGAACTTTCTCATCTTTGCTTTTGGTTGGCCTCTGCCCTCTTCTTGAAGCTCAGGATGCCTCACGCAGTGGGTGAAGAACTTCAGGGCAGCAAGAGTTATCAGGAATAAATAATCACCAGATACCATTTCAAAACATTGTCCTCCCTCATGAGATCTTCAAAGATATGAGAAAATGATCTTAAAAGCCAATCCTTGCCAACATTATAATTAGAAAAATTAATTCAGTTGTTTTAGAAAAACTGGCTGCATCTTAAAAATCTGTCATTTAAGTTACTAGTGTCCTGACATAAAGTTAGCATATTTTTATACACTTAGTATCTCAAATAACATACTTTTGTCCAGTAGCCAAAAACATCACTATTCTGTTTTCAAAGATTGAATCCAATTTCAGCCTAGACAGCATCTGCAGGTTTTGACAGATATAAACATCAACAATTTCTAAAAGATATAAGTCATAGATTATACAGCACAAAATCTTTTTTTTTTTTTTTTTTTACTGTGCTTTAGATGAAGGTTTACAGAACAAATTAATTTCTCATTAAACAATCAATACATATATTGTTTTGTGGCATTGGTTGCCAACTGGACAATGTGTCAACACTCTCCCCTTCTTGACTTTGGGTTCCCCATTTCTATTTGTCCAGCTTTCCTGTCCCCACCTCCCTTTTCATCTCTGCCCCTGGGTTGGTGTGCCCATTTAACCTCTTATATGTGGTTGAGCCTCTTATACGTGTTTGTTTTATGGCCTGTCTAATCTTTGACTGAAGGGTTAACTTCAGGTGTGACTTCAGTACTGAGTTAAAAGTGTGTCCAGGGGCCATACTCTCAGGGTTTCTCCATTCTTTGTCAGGCCAGTAAGTCTGGTTTTGTTTTTTTTTGTGTGTGTTTGAATTTTGTTCTACATTTTTCTCCAGCTCTGACCCAGACCCTCTATTGTGATCCCTGTCAGAGCCATTGGTGGGCACCATCTAGTTGTGCTGGACTCAGTCTGGTGGAGACTGTGGTAGTTGTGGTCCATTAGGTCATTTTTGGGTAGGTCTTTGGACTAATCTTTCCCTTGTATCTTTGGTTTTCTTCAGCCTCCCTTGTTCCAGATGGCGTGGGACCGGTGGAGTATCTTAGATGGCCACTCACAAGCTTTTAAGACCCCAAACACTACTCACCAAAGTAGGGTGTAGAACATTTTTTTTATAAACTATGTTATGCCAATTGAGCTAGATGTCCTCTGAGACCATGGTCCACTGAGCCCAGTAATTCGATCCCTCAGGGAGTTTGGATGTGTCTATGAAGCTTCCATGACCTTGCCTCAGTCAAATTGTGCTGACTCCCCAGTATTGTGTGCTGTCTTACCCTTTACCAAAGTTGCCACTTATCTATTGTCTAGTTAGTGTTTTCCCTCCCCAAGCATCCCCTACCTCATAACTATCAAAGAGTATTTCTTTCTGTGTGTAAACTTTTTCATGAGTTTTTATAATAGTGGTCTTATACTGTATTTGTCCTTTTGTGATCGACTTATTTCACTCAGAACAATGCCCTCCAGCTTCACGCATGTTGTAAGATGCTTCACAGATTCATCATTGTTCTTCATTGTTGAGTAGTATTTCACTGTGCGTATGTGCCATAGTTGGTTAATCCATTCATCTGTTGATGGGCACTTGGTTTGTTTCCATATTTTTGTTATTGCAAATAATTCTGCAATGAGCATGTGTGTGCATATATCTATTTGCACGATGGCTCTTATTTCTCTAGGATATATTCCTAGGAACAGGATTGCTGGACGGTATAGTATTTCTATTTTTAGCTTTTTAAGGAAACACTATATTGTTTTCTAAAATTGTTGTACAGTTTTGCGTTCTCTCCAGTAGAGCATAAGAGTTCCAACCTCCCCGCATTCTCTCCAGCATTTGTTTTTTTTTTTTTTTTGATTCATGCCAGTAATATCAGGGTGAGATGGTATAACATTGTAGTTTTGATTTGCATTTCTCTAATGGCTGATGATCACGAACATTTTCTCATGTGTTTGTTAGCCACCGCAGTGTGTTCTTTGGTGAAGTGTCTGGTCATATCATTTGCTCATTTTCAGTTGGATTGTCTTTTTTGTTGCAGTGGTATTGGATTTTCCTGTAGAGTTTAGAGATTAGACCTTTGTCAGATTTGTCATAGCCAAAGATTTTTTCCCAGTCTGTAGGTTAGTTTTTTACTCTTTCAGTGAAGTCTTTTTATGAGCATAAGTGTTTAATTTTTACAAGATCCCAGTTATCTAGCTTATCTTCTGGTGTTTGTATATTGTTAGTTATGGTTTGTATACTGTATATGCCATATGTTAGGGCCCCTTCTATGATCTTTATAGATTTTGGTTTTATATTTAGATCTTTGATCCATTTTGAATTAGTTTTTGTGTATGGTATGAGGTATAGGTCCTGTTTTGTTTTTTCACAGATGGACATCCATTTTTGTCAGTACTATTTGTTAAAAAGACTGTCTTCTCCGCATTTAATGGACTTTGGGTGTTTGTCAAATATCAGGTGATTGTAGGTGGATGGATTTACACCTGGGTTCTCAGTTCTGTTCCATTGGTCACTGTGTCTGTCATTGTACCGGTACAAGGCTGTTTTCGTTGCCATAGCTGTATAGTAGGTTCTGAGGTCAGGTAGTACAAGGCCTCCTCCTTTGTTCTCCTTCTTCAATAATGCTTTACTTATCTGGGGCCTCTTTTCATTCCATATAAAGTTTTCCATCTCATTAAAGAATGCTATGGCTATTTGGATCAGGACTGCACTGTATTTGTAGATTGCTTTGGGTAGAATTGGCATTTTCACAATGTTGAGTCGACCTATCCGTAAGCATGGTTGCTTTTCCATTATGTAGGTCTTTTTTGGTTTCTTGCAGTAGTGTTTTGTAGTTTTCTTTATATAGGTCTTTTATATTCCTGGTTGGATTTATTCCCAAGTATTTTATTTTTTTAGGGGTTACTATAAATGGTATTGTTTTCCTGATTTCCTTTTTGTCGTTCTTTTCATTGGTGTATAGGAATTCAATGGATTTTGTATGTTTGTCTTGTATCTTGCTACTCTGCTGAATCTTTCTATTAGTTCTAGTAGTGTTTTGTGGAATTTTTTGAGTTCTCTATGTATAGTATCATATCATCCACAAATAGGGACAGTTTTACTTCTTCATTACCAATTTGGATGCCCTTTATTTCTTTTTCTTGCCTTATTGCTCTAGCTAGGACTTCCAGCACAATGTTAAATAGGAGAGGTGATAAAGGGCATCCTTGCCTTGTTCCTATTCTCAGGGGGAATGTTTTTGGCTTCTCTATGTTGAGAATGATATTTGTTATTGCTCTTGTATAGACGCCTTTTATTACTTTGAAGGATTTCCCTACTAATTTTATTGAGAGTTTTTATCAGGAATAAGTGTTGGACTTTATTGAATGCCTTTTCTGTGTCATTGATTGAGATGATCATGTGGTGCTTTAATTTTATTTTATTTATGTGGTGGATTACACTGATATTTTAATGTTGAAACATTCTTGCATACCTGGTATGAATCCCACTTGGTTGTGGTGTATAATTTTTTTGATATGATGCTGAATTCTATTGGCTAGAATTTTATTGAGAATTTTTGCATCTACATTCATGACAGGTATTTGTCTGTAATTTTATTTTTTTGTAGTGTTTTTGCTTGGTTTTGGTATCAGGGTTATGCCGGCTCCATAGAATGAATTTGGAAGTATCCTTTCGTTTTCTCTGTCCTGAAATAGTTTAAGTAGTACTGGTGTAAGCTTTTCTCTGAATGTTTGGTGGAATTCCCCAGTGAAGCCACCTGGGCCTGGACTTTTTTTGTTGGGAGTGTTTTTTATTGCCTTTTCAATCTCTTCTCTTTTATGAGTCTTTCCAGATATTCTACCTCAGTTGGTGTTAGTTTAGGTAGGTAGTGTGTTTCTAGAAATTGTCTGTTTCTTCTAGGTTTTCAAATTTGTTGGAGTATAGTTTTTCATAGTATTCTGTTATGATCCTTTTTATTTCAGTTGAGTCAGTGGTAATGTCCCCCATTTCATTTCTTATTTGGGTTATTTGCTTCCTCTCTGTTTTTCTTTTGTCAATTTGGCTAGATGCTTTTAGATATTGTTGATCATTTTGGAAAAAAAAATTTTAGTTTCACTGATTCTTTTTATTGTTTTTGTATACTCTATTTCATTTATTTCTGCTCTGATCTTTATTATTTCCTTTCTTATGGTGGCTGTGGGCTTCTTTTGCTGTTCTCTTTCTGTTTGAGTTGTACAGCTAATGTTTTGATTTTATCCCTTTTTTCTTTTTTGATGTGTACATCTATTGCTATAAATTGACCTCTGAGTACTTCCTTTGCTGTGTTCCAGAAGTTTTGGTATGATATGTTTTCATTCTCATTTGATTCTAGGAATTTTTTTATTCCATCTTTGATTTCTTGTATTACACATGGTTTTTAAGCAAGGTGTTTTTCAGTTTCCAAATATTTAACTTTTGTCCTTCCTCTTCATGTTATTAATTTCTGCTTTTATGACACTGTGATCAGAGAAGATGCTTTGGATTATCTCGGTGTTTTGAATTTTGTTATGGTTGCTTTGCAGCCTAAGACATCGTCTATCCTGGAGAACATTTCTTGCGAGTTGGAAAAGAATGTGTACTTCGCTGTTGTTGTTTGGAGTGTTCTGTATATGCCTTTGAGGTCCAGTTGGTTCATTGTGACCTTTAGATCTTCTGAATCTTTGCTGAGTTGCTGTCATGGATTGAATTGTGCCCCCCAAAATATGTGTATCAATTTAGCTAGGCCATGAAACCCAGTATTGTGTGATTGTCCACCATTTTGTCATCTGATGTTATTTTCCTATGTGTTGAAAATCCTGCCTCTATGATGTTAATAAGAGGGGATAGGCAGAAGTTATGTCAATGAGGTGGGACCCAATTTACAAGATTGGATTGTGTCTTGAGTCAATTTCTTTTGTGATATCAAAGACAGAAGCAAGCAGAGAGACAGGATCCTCATACCACCATAGTGTGTCCTTTGGACCAAGGTTCCTGAGCTGAGAAGCTCCTAGTCCAGGGCAAGACTGGTGAGAAATGCCTTCCTCCAGAGCCGACAGAGAGAGAAATCCTCCCCCTGGAGCTGATGCCTTAAATTTGGACTTCTAGGCTTTTAAACTGTAAGAAAATAAATTTCTGTTTGTTAAAGCCATTTACTTGTGGTATTTCTGTTATAGCAGCACTAGATAACTAAGACAATTTCTTTGTAGATCGTCTCTCCTTTACAGAGAATAGTGTATTGAAGTCTCCTATTATTGTGGAACTGTCAGTTTCTCTGTTCATTACTGTTAGCATTTGTTTTATGTATTTTGGAGCACTGTCATTGGGTGCATATATATTTATTATGGTTATGTCCTCATGGTGGACATAATCATAATAAATATGTAATGTCCTTCCTTTTCTTTTATTGTGGGCTTTGTATTAAATAGTATTTTATCTGAGATTAGTAATGCCACTCCTACTTTTTTTTTCTTGCTGTTTGCTTCATATATTTTTTCCCATCCTTTGATTTTTAAAAGATTTATGTCTTTGTTTCTAAAGTGTATCTCTTGTAGATAGCATATTGATGGGTGCTGTTTTTTTAAACCATTTTGTCACTTTCTATCTCTTTCTGGGTGCATTTAAGCCATCTAAGTTCAGTGTGATTATCGATAGGTGTAAGTTTATTGATGTCATTTTATAGTGTTTTTTTATGGTGCTGATGTTTTCTTTGTTTCTCTTACTCTCCTGTGCTGAATTCCTTTTGTTTTTGGATTTCTTTTTTGTTTTTGTTGATTTTGTATTTACCGAGACTTTGTTTTTCTTCCTTATTTTGATGAGTAGGTTTTTTAACTTTCTTTGTGGTTACTTTGAAATTTACCCCATCTTAAGTTTTTTTTTTTAAGTTTAAACCAGTCTTTTATTACTTGATAGTGCCTTGTTTTCCTCTCTATTTGAAAGATCTATATCTACAACTTTTATTCCTTCTTTTATTGTTCTGATGTTGCTGTCATTTACAGATTGACATCTCTGGTTCCCTGTTGTAAATCTTTTAGTTTTGTTTTATCCTGAGAGTTTGTTACCTAGGTTGGTAATAAACTGTCTTGTGTCCTAGATTCAGGTTATTGCCTGATGTTTTTTCTCTAACCGAAGGATCCCTTTTAATAATTCTTGTAAGTTTGGTTTGATTTTTATATATTCCTTTTATTTCTGTTTATCTGGAAATGTCCTAATTTCACCATCATATTTGATTAAGAGTTTTGAAGGATATGTTATTCTTGGTTAGCAATTTTTTTCTTTCAAAGTTTTATATATGTCATCCTATTGCCTTCTCACCTGCATGGTTTCTGCATGGTGATCAGAGCTTAGTCGTATTGTTTCCCCTTTGCATGTGACTTTTCATTTTTCTTGAGTTGCTCTCAGGATTCTTTCTTTGTCTTTGGTTTTGGTGAGTGTAATTATGATATATCTTGGTGACTTTCTTTTGAGGTCTATCCTATATGGGGTTTGTTGTGCTTCTTGGATGGTCAGGTTTTAATCTTTCATGATATTAGGAAAGTTCTCTGTCAGCAAAACTTCGATGATCCTCTCTGTGTTTTCTGTTTTTTCACCCTGCTCTGGAATTCCAATCACACCAAATTTTTGCTCTTGATTGTATCCTACATCTTTCTCAGGTTTTCTTCATTCTTTTCTCTGACTTTTCCTCAAAGTGGTATCCAAGTATTTGTCTTCCATTTCACTGATGCTGTCTTCCATTGCTTCAAATTTGCTCCTAATGTCTTCTATTTCACTGTCCATTTCTGAAATCTCGTTGTTCATCTTTTAGATTTCTAATTGCTGTTTTGTGTAACATCTAGTTATTTATTTATGTTGACAATTTGTTTCTGTATTATTTTCCTGATTTATTCCATTGCTTTGTCTGTGTTTTCCATGATTTTGTCTATTTTTTCCTTGTATATGTCTGTGTTCCCTTTCATGTCTTTCCTAATGTCTTGCAGAGCCCTGAGTATTCGACTTTTGAACTCCCTATCAGGTAGTTCCCTTGCCTTTCTTCTACTGGAAGGTTATTTGGTGTTTTATTTTGTTTGCTTTCTGGAATGATCCTGTCCTTTTTTTTTTATAAATGTTTTGATATTGCCTGCTGTCTGTGGGACATTCAGGAATTATTTTCTTTGTTTTTTGATTGTAGATTTGTTTGTTTTGTCATGCTTTTTTAAAAATTTGGTGAGAAGGGGGAGGGTGGGAGAGGGGTACTCACTAATTAGATAGTAGATAAGAACTACTTTAGGTGAAGGAAAAGACAATGCACAATACAGAGGAGGTCAGTACAGCTGGACTAAACCAAAAGCAAAGAGGTTTCCTAAATAAACTGAATGCTTCGAAGGCCAGTGTAGCAGGGGCAGGGGTCTGGGGACCATGGTTTCAGGGGACATCTAAGTCAATTGGCATAATGAAATCTATTAAGAAAGCATTCTGCATCCCACTTTGAAGAGTGGCATCTGGAGTCTTAAACGCTAGCAAGCGGCCATCTAAGGTGCATCAATTGGCCTCAATCCACCTGGATCAAAGGAGAATGAAGAACACTGAGGACACAATGTAATTATAAGCCCAAGAGACACAAGGGGCCACACGAACCAGAGACTACATCATCCTGAAACCAGAAGAACTAGATGGTGCCCGGCTACAACCGATGACTGCCCTGACAGGGAACACAACAGAGAACCCCTGAGGGAGCAGGAGAGCAGTGGGATGCAGACCCCAAATTCTCATAAAAAAGACCAGACTTAATGTCTGACTGAGACTAGAAGGACCCCGGTGGTCATGGCCCCCAGACCTTCTGTTGCCCTAGGATATTCCCAAAGCCAACTCTTCAGACATGGATTGGACCAGACAATGGGTTGGAGAAGGATGCTGGTGAGGAGTGAGCTTCTTGAATCAGGTGGACACTTGAGACTATGTTGGTATCTCCTGCCTGGAGGGGAGATGAGAGGGTAGAGGGGGTTAGAAGCTGATGAAATGGGCAGAAAAAGACAGAGTGGAGGGAGAGAGCGGGCTGTATCATTAGGGGGAGAGTAACTAGGAGTATGTAGCAAAGTGTACATGGGTTTTTATGTGAAAGACTGACTTAATTTGTAAACTTTCACTTAAAGCACAATAAAAATTATAAAAAAAAATTTGGTTATGTCTGGGCAGGTGGGCTAAGTGTGTTTTGTTGCTTTCTCATCTGTGCATGATATTTCTCACCACCTTGTCGAGGTGGGCAGGGCAGGTTGCTCAGCTATGGTGCAATAGGGCGTATCCAGTGGGGGAGGGGTGGGGATGGGCCAATTGCAGCATGAACTGATGGTGGTGTTGGGGGACAGTAAAGCACAAAATCTTCGTGGTACTATCTTTAAACTTATATATTGTAAAATTAATGAACAAATTATGGAGGATAAAATAAAAATCTTACAATAATTATTTTCAATATATGAAAATCTCTGTCCCTCAGTGTTTAAATCACCTAAATTCATTTTGGTGATATAGGGCTCTATCATGGTAAGCCCCAACAACTGCACCCCCCACTGCTACCAATATTTCCTTCACTTTGTTTCTTTCATGTATTTTTTCACTAGTTACACTAACCTATGAGATATTTATTTTTCATTTACTTTTAGTTTTTCTTTTTTAAATAGAACTTATTCTATTAGGGTACTTTTAGGCTTACAGAAAAATTGATCAGAAAATACAGAGTCCCTGTATACCTTTCCACCTCAAACACACATACATCATTTCCCTAGTATTAACATTGTGTGTTAGTGTAAACATTTGTTACAATATATGAAGCAATATTGATACATTAACAAAAGTCCACAGTTTACATAACGGTTCACTCTTTGTGCAGTTTTATGGGTTTCGAGGAAATGCATAATGTTACATATCTGAAATTATAGCAGCACATGATATTCCTGTTTCTAATTTGATATCTCCCCTACTAGACAATGAGCTCCAATGAAAGCAGAGGCCATGCTTCCTTTGCTCTCTGCTCTACCCTACTCTGTACCCAGGAACTAGTAAAAATGTCTGGACTTAGTAGGTCTTCCACAAATGGTTGTTGAATAGTTGACAGTAAAATGATTTCATTTTAGCCCCTTTTCCAGAAGGTTTGGAGTAGTTTGTAATGATCCAAATGTCTGAATTCAGGCAAAGACAAATGTGAACAAAACTGTGCTTTTAAAACAGATCCCCTCCCCCTTTCAAAGGGCTTCTGAAAGTCTTCCAGATATAGAATATTCTCCAGGTTAAGATCTATTTGGAATGCAGACACAATAAGCTCCTGGTATTTTACCAGTCAAATCGTAATACAGTAGCCTTTTTCCTTACAGGGGAGCATGAAGGATTTTTATTTCCAGTTGTCAAAGTAAAGCCAGTCATAGAAACAAGCAGGAGTCCAAAAATGGTCAGCTTTCACTTTTTCCACATCTTTTATATTATTATCTGTTTCTTCTTGTTGCTGACTCTTTGACAAGCAATTCTTTGAGTGTGAAGTGTACCAGCCCAGTTTCTCTTCTCTTTCTCATATCTAATGCTTTCAATAACCAAGTGAATAAGATTATATTTCAACTACCAATGAACATAAGTTTATGAATAATTTTCAGAAGAATTTATTTAGCAAACATAGAATAAAAAAAGAGAGAAATACTATTGAAACATCTGAGATCAAATGCTGTGAACTTGCTCTATTCTCACTTAGTCATTTGTTATTATTAAGGATAGAATGAAGATACAAGTGACAAATTCACTTGACACTCTGTTGTGTTTTCTTTCCATATCTCATTTCCATGATGTCTTCCTCTAAAATTATTTTTCTATCCCTTTTCCCCTCACCCCACTCAAACTCAGTCTCTCCCAAATTTCTGAAGCAATAGATCATAAAGTAAAAGGGCTAAATATCAAAATGAAAAAAGTGATGGTCTGATGTAGAATACCATTCTCACCACAAATAACAGTTTTAGAAACCTACCCTAAATTTGTAGAGTAGTGGAACCCAAAGTTCTAGTGCAATATTAGCGGGGGCATTAACTTGATGTCAAATGATGGATTTTATTTTGGCTCTTAAACGTATTTATGTAATCCAAAACTCAGTCACTGTGCAAATTAGTAGGTTCAGCAAGTAGTGTGTCATTTGGGGCCAAGTACTTTTTTCCTTCATATTTTCATGGTATAAAAAAGGAAGGGGAGGCAGAATAAATAATATTTTTTGCTTACGAATGGAACACTGGGGTTGGGATGGGATGAAAACTCAGTTTTTTTTTTTAATTTATTTAAGTGTTAAGTAGAATTCATATTCTATATAACTACAGAATAAAGAGCCCGTGAATAACATTTATTTATTTATTTTTATTAGGCATTGGAAAATATTACAAATATATTTTTGAAACTTGTTCTTTTTATAATGAAGTTTCCTAACTAGTTGATAATACCAGCACACATCCAAAAGACTTGCATTTATATATACTTACAAATATATATAAATTCGTCTGACAGAGCCTGGAGGAACCCCTGAGGCTATGGCTCCCAGATGCCCTGCTAACTGAGAACTGAAGCTACTCCCAAAGTCCACCTTTCAGCCAAAGATTAGACAGGCCTTTAAAACAAACCTTAACACCACTGAGGAACATGATTCTTAGATTAATCAAGTATAAGAGACCAAATGGACACATCTGCCCAAAAGCAAAGATGAGAATGCAGGAAAGGACAGGAAAACTGGATGAACAGACACAGAGAACCCCAGGTGGAAAGGAAAAAAGGAGAGAGCGCTGGGACAATGCGGGGATTGCAACCAATGTCACAAAACAACTTGCAGATAAATTTTTGAATGAGAAACTAACCTGCCTTGTAAACTTTCACCTAAAGCACAATGAAATTAAAAAAAGAAAAATTTATATATATTATATACATATATATATATATAAAGTATAAATCTACCCTATACTGCAGGAAAGGACTATACTGTATCAATTAGCTATTGACAAAACAAAGGTGACTAACAATCACAATTTTTCAGTAACATAAAAGAGTTTTTACTTACTTGTCACCCATATGTTTGCAAAGTGGCTGGGAGCCTGCTAATTCTAGACCAGGTTCAGATGGGTTTGGTTTGGTTGGTTTCAGGTTCTGGTCCACTTTTTCATTCATGTGGGCCAGTAGATTACACAGTTGAGACAATGGCACAAGCATAAGAAGACCAGCATTCAATCACACTTCAACCGAGACATGGGGTGGGGAAGTATACTCCGACCATCATAAGACCACATCAAGGGCTATTAACGAAAAATAAAGAATTGGGGCTAATAGTTCAATCTAACACACGCAGCATATAAATTAATTTTAGTCTAGAGTGAATGGTTTTCAGTAGAAAATACAACAAATTCTACTTAAGTTAGTGTTTTATTTTGGTATTATGAAGTACCATTAATAAAATTAGAGCTAGAAGCATGACTATTCTATATCAGGTACTAATGACATTGTAAATTCTGTTTGGAAAAATGGTAATTTATGAAGGAATAAAACCTGTTAAATTATATGCTGCTTTAGTTTCCCTTTTTTATTCAGAAGCTAAAGTTGAAATACTTAATTCACTTTACTTCAGATTTATTTTATTGATTTTATTGATTATTGTTGTTAGGTGCCGTCGAGTTGGTTCCAAATCGTAGTGACCCCATGCACAGCAGAACAAAACACAGCCCGGTCCTGAACCATGCTTACAATCGTTGTTATGCTTGAGTTCATTGTTGCAGCCACTGTGTCAATCCACCTCATTGAGGGTCTTCCTCTTTTCCAGGGACCCTGTACTCTGCCAAGCATGATGTCCTTCTCCAGGGACTGATTCCTCCAACAACATGTCCAAAGTATGTAAGATGCAGTCTTGCCATCCTTGCCTCTAAGGAGCATACTGGCCGCACTTCTTCCAAGACAGATTTGTTTGTTCTTTTGGCAGTCCGTGGTATAGACAATATTCTTCGCAAACACCACAATTCAAAGGCATCAATTCTTCTTTGGCCTTCCTTATTCATTGTCCAGCTTTCACATGCACATGATGCGATTGAAAATGCCATGGATTGGGTCAGGCGCACCTTAGTCTTCAGGGTGACATCTTTGTTCTTCAACACTTTAAAGAGGTCCTTTGCAGCAGATTTGCCCAGTGCAATGCGACTTTAGGTTTCTTGACTGCTGCTTCCATGGCCATTGATTGTGGATCCAAGTAAAATGAAATCCTTGACAACTTCAATCTTTTCTCCGTTTATCATGATGTTGCTCATTGGTCCAGGTGTGAGGATTTTGTTTTCTTTATGTTGAGTTGCAATCCATACTGAAGGCTGTGGTCTTTGATCTTAATTAGTAAGTGGTTCAAGTCCTCTTCACTTTCAGCAAACAAGGTTGTGTCATCTGCATAACGCAGGTTGTTAATGAGTCTTCCTCCAACCCTGATGCCCCATTCTTCTTCCTATAGCCCAACTTCTTGGATTATTTGCTCAGCATACAGATTGAATAGGTATGGTGAAAGAATACAACCCTGGTGCACACCTTTCCTGACTTTAAGCCAATCAGTATCCCCTTGTTCTGTCTAAACAACTGCCTCTTGGTCTATGTAAAGGTTCTTCATGAGCACAACTAAGAGCTCCGGAATTCCCATTCTTCACAATGTTATCCATAATTTGTTATGATCCACACTGTCGAATGCCTTTGCATAGTCAATAATACTCAGGTAAACCTCTTTCTGGTATTCCCTGCTTTCAGCCAGGATCCATCTGACATCAGCAATGATATCCCTGGTTCCACATCCTCTTCTGAAACCGGCCTGAATTTCTGGCAGTTCCCTGTCGATATACTGTTACAGCCGATTTTGAATGATCTTCAGCAAAATTTTGCTTGCATGTGATATTAATGATATTGTCCTATAATTTCCTCATTTGTTTGGATCACCTTTCTTGGAAATAGGCATAAATATGGATCTCTTCCAGTCAGATAGCCAGGAAGCTGTCTTCCATATTTCTTGGCACAGACTAGTGAGCACCTGCAGCGCTGCCTCTGTTTGTTGAAGCATCTCAATTGATATTCCATCAATTCCTGGAGACTTGTATTTCATCAGTGGCTTCAGAGCAGCTTGAAGTTCTTCCTTCAGTACCATCAGTTCCTGATCGTATGCCACCTCTTGAAATGGTTGAATATTGACTAATTCTTTTTGATATAATGACTGTGTATTCCGTCCACCTTCTTTTGATGCTTCCCGTGTTGTTTAATATTTTCCCCATAGAGTTCTTCACTATTGCAACTCGAGGCTTGAATTTTTTCAATTCTTTCAGCTTGAGAAACGCCGAGCATGTTCTACCCCTTTAGTTTTCCATCTCCAGCTCTTTACACATGTCATTATAATACTTTACTTTGTCTTCTCGAGACGCCCTTTGAAATCTTCTGTTCAGTTCTTTTACTTCATCAATTCTTCCTTTTGCTTTAGCTGCTCGACGCTCAAGAGCAAGTTTCAGAGTCTCCTCTGACATCCGTCTTGGTCTTTTCTTTCTTTCCTGTCTTTTCAGTGACTTCTTGCTTTCTTCATGGATGATGTCCTTGATGCCATTCCACAACTTGTCTGGTCTTCGGTCACTAGTGTTCAATGCTTCAAATCTGTTCTTGAGATGGTCTCCAAATTCAGGTGGGATATACTCAAGGTCATATTTTGGCTCTCATGGACTTGCTCTGATTTTCTTCAGTTTCAGCTTGAACTTGCATGTGAGCAATTGATGGTCTGTTCCACAGTCGGCCCCTGGCCTTGTTCTGACTGATGGTATTGAGCTTTTCCATCGTCTCTTTCCACAGATGTAGTCAATTTGATTTCTGTGCATTCCGTCTGGCGAGGTCCATATGTATACTCACCGTTTATGTTGATGAAAGAGGGTATTTGCAATGAAGAAGTCGTTGGTCTTGCAAAATTCTATCGTTCAATCTCCAGCATTGTTTCTATCACCAAGGCCATATTTTCCAACTACTGATCCTTCTTTGTTTCCAACTTTCGCATTCCAATTGCCAGTAATTATCAATGCATCTTGATTGCATGTTCGATCAATTTCAGACTGCAGCAGCTGATAAAAGTCTTCTATTTCTTCATTTTTGGCCCTAGTGGTTGGTGCATAAAGTTGAATAATAGTCGTATTAACTGGTCTTCCTTGTATGCGTATGGATATTATCCTATCACTGACAGTGTTGTACTTCAGGATAGATCTTGAAAAGTTCTTTCTGACGATGAATGCGACACCATTCCTCTTCGAGTTGTCATTCCTAGCATAGTAGACCATATGATTGTCCGATTCAAAATGCCCAATACCAATCCATTTTAGCTCACTAATGCCTAGGATATCGATGTTTATGCATTCCATTTCATTTTTGATGATTTCCAATTTTCCTAGATTCATACTTTATACATTCCAGGTTCTGTTTATTAATAGGTGTTTGTAGCTGTTTCTTCTCATTTTGAGTTGTGCCACATCAGTGAATGAAGGTCCTGAAAGTTTTACTCCATCCACGTCATTAAGGTTGACTCTACTTTGAGAAGGCAGCTCTTCCCCAGTCATCTTTTGAGTGCCTTCCAACTTGGGGGGCTCATCTTCCAGGAATATATCAGACAATGTTCCAGTGCTATTCATAAAGTTTTCACTGGCTAATGCTTTTCAGAAGTAGACTTCTGGGTCCTTTTTCCTAGTCTGTCTTAGTGTGGAAGCTCAGCTGAAACCTGTCCTCCATGGGTGACCTTGCTGATATGTAAATACTGGTGGCATATCTTCCAGCATCACAGCAACACGCAAGCCCCCACAGTATGACAAACTGACAGACAGGTGAGAGATTTATTGATTACACACAGCTGTTACGGCATAGTAGTTAAGTATTATGGCTGCTAACCAAAAGGCAGTTTGAATCCACCAGGTGCTCCTTGGAAACTCTATGGAGGCAGTTCTATTCTGTCGTATAGGGTCGCTATGATTTGGAATAGATTCCATGGCAACGAGTGTGGTTTGGTTTTATTAATCAGAAAGACCTTTGGTTAATGTACAACCCCTCAGCAAAAAAAAAAAAAAAAAAAACCTGGTAATCTGTTTCTGTAAAGATTTTAGCATAGGAAACCCTATGGGGCAGTTCTAATCTGTCATATAGGGCAGCTATGAGTCAGAATTGACTTGATGGCACACAACAACAACATTCTAAATAGAGATCCAAGGCAAGTATCTTATAATCTCTGACACTCAATTTTCTCATCTAAAAATAGCACTATTATATATCTCCCTCATAGGATTATTTTAAGCATAAGGAAAGGTAATGCATATTTAAATGCCCTGGAAATATAAAATTATACATAAATATCAGTTACTAATATTATTATTATCTTTACATGATCTTTCAAAAGCCACTTCAGTCTTTAATGAATTTTAATGTACCCTGGGACAGGTAGGAGTTATTGGAAGACTTCACTCAAGTAGGTTATATAGATGGGGATTTTAGATTTCACAGAGAAGTAATTTGAATTACTTAACACATTTCCATAGTAGAGAGAAATTTATTCATTCATTATTTATTTAACAACTATTTTTGAGTGCCCATTTTGTACACAACATGAAATGATAAAACAGATGACACAGGGCCACCATTTTGCCCAAATCCAAACAAAAAAACAACAACAATAAAAAAAAAAAACCAGTTGCTGTCGAATCAATTTCGACTCATAGAGGGCCTATGGGACAGAGTAGAACTGCCCCATAGGGTTACCAAGGATCAGCTGGTGGATTCAAACTGCCGACCTTTTGGTTAGCATCCAAATGCTTAATCACGGCACTACCAGTGCCCAACTCCATGAGGCACCACATTGCCACATAACCTCCTCCCTCATAGATCATACAGTCTGGTTGGGGAGAGAGACAGTAATCAAATATCATGGAGTGAAGAAACATGACAAACAAATACCTTGTGAAACTTAGCGAGGATAAGCCTGATACTTACAGCAGCAATAAAAGCGAGGAAAGAAGAGTGTGCTGTTTATTAAAGAGTGTCTAAGAAAAACCATAAATTTCTACAAAAAGGAAGGAAAAGAATCAAACGTAGCATTCACTTGAATATATTAAAGGTGAGAAGTTAGAGTATCCATCTCTTTCTATTTAGCATTGCTCTAAACTTAAGTAGATAGGTGTATGTCATGTGGTGTGGCCTCTGGTGACATGTACTGCCTTAGAACATGGTGACCGACAGTTCATATAAAAAAAAACCTGCTGCCCTCAAGTTGATTCTGACTCATAGTGACCCTATAGGACAGAGTAGAACTGCCCCATAGGGTTTCCAAGGAGCACCTGGTGGATTTGAACAGCTGACCTTTTGTTAAGAAGCCATAGCACTTCACCACTATGCCACCAGGGTTTCTGACAGTTGATAGGTAGAACCAAAAACCCAAACCCATTGCCATCCAGTTGATTCCAACTCATAGCCACCTTATAAGTACTGCCCCATAGAGTTTCCAAGGAGCACCTGGTGGATTTGAACTGCCATCCTATTGGTTAGCAGCCATAGCTCTTGACTGCTATACCACCAGGGTTTCCTTGATAGGTAGAAGCTCATGTAAATCAACAGATTTCAGGCAAAGAATGTGGAGCTCAAAGATGGTGAAAGTAAGAATGTGTGATTCATGAAAAAGAGACACAAGTGAGAAGGGACAGAGGAGAGATCTGAAATGATGCAGATCAGGAGATTTTGGAAGACGATAATAATAGGATTAAATTTATTGAATATCTAATATGTCCCTGGTACCATGCAAGTCACTTGTCCATACTTCTCTCTCATTTAATGCAACAATCCTACCTGCTTAGTTACCTTATTTCCAATCTGTAGGACAGAAAACTGAGACTCAGAGAGGTTAAATAATACAACGATGTTGATCCAGTTCAAAACTGGCAGAGGCCTGGGCCAATCATAGATTGGCCTGACTCCAAAATATATTTTTTCATAATATAGAAAAGTTTGTCAGGTTTTTACAAAGGTTTTGGCGGTTGATAATAATAAAAATAATCATATATTTGATGTATTTTCTAAGTCAGGTTTTGTGCTCAAATGATAGATTGAAAATAGAAAAAAAGTTGTGCTGTAAATTGTGTTCAATTTGTGCTTCATAATTATTACTAAGTTGAAGAAGGGTTGCTAGTATATCCTGCTAGTGCAGTGGTCCTGGAGCTCTGCAGAGGCCACAAGGCAGGGCAGGGGATGAGCAGACTGAGAGTTGGGCTCCCCATTCTGACTTTAATCTGCATAGCTCCAATTTTCTTCTGATAAAAATTGTTTCCAAAGCCTGAAATTGGAGTGAGTCCTAAAATCCATTAGTTTTCCAAATATAAAAATTTCCCAAATAAGTAAACATTATTATTAATTTGAAAGTCACTGTTATAAGGATTGCATGTCAAAATATATGAACTGCTTTCACTTAAAGGCTTCATTTAAAGACCAACAAACTCTGGTTTACATATAAGAATGAAAATAAAAACTTTCATTTTTAACTTTCTGTTTCCCTTCAAACTAGTTCTATAACTTCAATTTATGCAGGTACATTTTATTCCCAAAATTTCTTGCTTTGTCCTTTAACTCACCTTCAAAGTTATGCACTAGACCATGACCAATAATTTTAAATAGAAATCATACCTCCTCCTAAGAATAGTGTCCCTTAACACAGCATGCCATGGTTTAGCAGTTTTCACTGACAGCATCTCTTTCGGCATTTTAATCAAACGTTTACTTACATCTTTCTGACAGAGTAATAATATTACACTCTATGAGAGACAGAATTTTGATTTAGGCTTTTTTCCCTCTATGATTAAAAATAAGTAAAGGCAATACTGAAAAGTCAAAACACTTATGACCTTGGAGTTCTCATTTTATCAAAAAGACTCAAAAAAGAAATCAAAACATTTATGACCTTGGAATTCTCATTTTATCAAAAAGACTCAAAAAAGGTTAGGGATATTAACTACTAATGGGAGAAGGTATTCAATGCAAATATTCTTATAGACAAGGATGAGTGAGATGGTTTTAAAAGTTCAGAACAATGTCATTTCCCCTGTTACGTTAACTAATTACCTGATCCTGTCGTTGCTAATTTGGATTTTCTGGAATGCTGTTGATCTAGATTTGACATACTGTATAGAATGACATTGTTTTCTAATTTTGCTGTACTCGTACCTTCACTCTCTGATTTATTCATTCATTCTACGAATATAGTATTAATTGAGTAGCCTCTGAAGGAGCCTTGCTGGTGCAATGGTTAAGAGCTACAGCTGCTAACCAAAAGTTCAGCAGTTTGAATCCACTAGTGGCTCCTTGTAAACCCTAAGGGACAGTTCTGCTCTGTCCTACAGGGTGGTTATGAGTCAGAATTGACTTGAAGGCAATGGGTTTGTTTTTTTCTTTGTGCTAGGTATGGTTTTGGAAACAGTCAAAAAGATAAACAAAATTCCTGCTCTTAAGGAGATTGGGTAACTAGTCTGTGGGAAGCTAGGCTCTAGAGCCAGACTGCCTTATGAGGTCACCTTTGCCTGTGTAACCTCAGGCAAGTTACTTAACTTCTAAGTTCTTTTATTCATCTTTTAAAAGAGAAGAACAGGAGTTTTGTTACCAATGGCCAATCTGACACAAAGTGTCCTTGCCTTTTCCCAAGTAAGAATACATGGGAAAGACAAACTTTATTCTCAGCAAGCTTTATTTTGCTTGAGTCAAGCAAAAGGAGTCAGTGGGGAACTAAGTCTCTCCAAAAGACTGACTTGAAAAGGGAAGCAAAGTTAAGGCTTATATGGGTTCGGTGCAGACAATAGACTAATGAATATTTAGTGGGTTTCTTTCAGAGGACAAGTACTTCTCAGAATGGTGGTGCATGTTAATTAGGTTGCCTGTGCATCTGGAATCCAAGATGGAGCCTGCTGATATTCAAGATGGAGTCCTCTCAGCAGCCCTTGGCATCACTTATTATGGGATATAGTGCAATGGATGCATCCCCATCTTCAGAGGGCTAAGGAAAGTTAAACAGCAGTCACACTTTGTTTTGTGCATGCGGGAGCCTGTAAAGCGGGAAGGGACTAGAAAAACACTAAGAAAAAAAACACTAAGAAGGAGATTGTTTCAACTTTATCTTATGTGGACAGGGTGTGGTTCCTGTTTACTCAACTTCTAGGTGGTAATCTTTTAACAGCTCTTTTGTTCTGCCAGCACAGTTAACCCTATCTGTCTCAGCTTCTGCTTCACAGGAATATGTGAGAGTCAAATGATTTAGTACACGTAAAACACTAATAATAGTCCCTGACTCATACTGACAGTTCAATAAGTAAGCTATTATTACAATAATTAAATGAATAAATATAAACTATTATTTTATATGGACATAATGCTGGAAAGAAAAATGAAGTAGAATAACCAGCTCTAGAGTGAATAAAGTTGGAGGTTGTTTGTTGCCCTGGGGCTGCCATAATAAAACTCCACAAAGTGGGTAGCTTTAAAGAACAGAAATTTATTTTCTCATAGTTCTGGAGGCTAGAAGTCTGAATTCAGGGTAATGACAGGGATATGTTCTCTCTCTGACAGTTCCAAGGGAAGATCTTTCCTTGTGTCTTTCAGCTTCTGGTAGCCCCAGGCGTTTCTTGGCATTCCTTGGCCTGTAGATGGAGCCCCACATGCTATCTTCCCCTGTGTGTATGACTTTTCCTCTGTATATTCTTGCCTTTTATGCAACATCACCCAGAAGTTGTACCTACTGGGAATGACTTCATTAACATAACTGATAAGATCTTCAAAGAAAGACCCTATTTCCCTAAACAAGTTCACATGTACAGGTATAGGGTTTAGGACTTCATCATATTTTGAGGTGGGACAAAATTCAATGCATACAGTTGTTTTGCTTAGGTAGCTGGTCAGGATTTGTCTTGCCGCCCAAATGAAATGCAGGAGTGAGCCCTACAATGGGATTGGTGATTACATCAAATTGGAGGTCAGAAACTAAAAGAGACTGAACCTGTGGGCAATAAATAGATTTCTACCCTGTTTTGCCTTCTTCCTGGGCCTTTTTCTAGACTACTGTGATTAGTGGATGCAACAGAATGATGAAATAGAATGAAACACGGGTAGGTGAAGGGATAACTCTGATTGACAAGGGAACCGAGAAATTAAAAACTGAAACTCCTTTCTCCTTTTTCACAATAAAAAGTATATCCGATTAAGGTTTTATGCAATAGTGTCTAGCACATGAATACCAACAAAGAAATTATAGGCCTTTCAGCTGAGGGCCTTGACCCATCAGTTATGTTCTTGGTAATAAAAAAAAAAAATACAATAGATGCTCAGAAACTCTTCTCTCTGTCACCTGCTACAATCTCCACTTCTCTTAAGATGTTGAGAAAATCACAGCTGTCCTTTTCCAGATTGAGGTTAAAAGATACTGGTTAATATCACTAACTGTATGAAGTTACTTTTTAAGGTCCATGAATCACTCATTTTACAAGATATTTTAAAGAGTTTTCTATTTATCATGGAGAAAAATGTCCAAACTCTGTATTTTGACAGAAAAAAAGAAAACATAATAAATGAAGAGATCCAGGTAAAGACCAGGGGCTCCCTAAAAATGTGAATCAAGAAATCTTGAGAAAAAAAGACAGAATGTTATAATTTGCAAGTTACATGAATTGATTTTATTTACCTTCAAATTTGACCTAAATTAAAATTGTCTAAGAGACAAATCTCCCCATAAACCAAAAAAAAAAAAAAATTTCTCTCGAGTTGATCTCTTCACATAGTGACCCAACAGGGCAGAGTAGAACTGCCCCATAGGGTTTCTGAGGAGTGGCTGGTGGATTTGAATTGCCAGCCTTTTGGTGAGCAGCCATAGCTCTTAACCACTGCACCACCAGGGCTCCTATTTGCCCATAGAATTCTTCAATACCGCAACTCAAGCCTTCAATTTTTCTTCAGTTCTTTCAGCTTGAGAAATGCTGATCACGTTCTTACCTTTTGGTTTTCTAACTCCAGGTCTTTACATATTTCACTATAATACTTTACTTTAGATGTCTTTGCATAGTCAATAAAGCACAGGTAAACGTCTTTCTGATATTCTCTGCTTTCAGCCCAGATCCATCTGACATCAGCAATGATATCCCTGGTTCCACGGCCTCTTCTGAACCTGGTTTGAATTTCTGGCAGTTCCCTGTCAATGTATTGCTGCAACTGTTTTTGAATTATCTTCAGCAAAATTTTACTTGCATGTGGTATTAAAGATATTGTTTACTAATTTCCACATTCTATTGGATCACCTTTCTTTGGAACTGGCATGTATATGGATCTCGTCCAGGTCGTTGGCAAGATAGCTGTCTTCTAAATTTCTTGAGCACTTCCAGCTTTGCATTGGTTAGTTGAAACATCTCAATTAGTATTCCTGGAGCCTTGCTTTTCACTAATGCCTTCAGCGCAGCTTGGACTTCTTCCTTCATTCGTTCTTGATCATATGCTACCTCCCGAAATGGTTAAACATAGACCAATTCTTTTCAGTACAATGCCTGTGTGTATGCCTTCCTGTTTTTTTTTTTTTTTTTGATGCTTCCTGCATTGCTCACAGAAGACCAGACATCAAAGGGAATGACATCAGAGACATCATACATGAAAAAAGCAAAAGGTCTTTAAAAAGACAGGAAAGACTCTTAAACTTGTTCTAGAACATAGAGTAGCTAAAGTGAAACGAAGAAATGATGAAGTAAGAGCTGAACAGAAGATTTCAAATGGTGGCCCAAAAAGACATCTAACTGTGTAGATCATAATACATTATGGATAACATTGTGAAGAATGGAAATTACAGAACATTTAATTGTGCTCACCAGGAACCTGTACAGAGACTAAGAGGCAGTTATTTGAACAGAGCAAGGGGATACTGTGTGGTTTAAAATCAGAAAAGGTGTGTGTCAGGATTGTATCCTTTCACCATACTTATTTAATCCGAATGCTGATAAATAATCTCATAAATTGGACTATATGAAGAAGAATGAGGCGTCAGGATTGAAGGGAGATGCATTAACATCCTGTGATATGCTGATGACACAACCTTGCTCGCTAAAAGTGAAGAGGACTTGAAGCACTTACTGAAGAAGATCAAAGATTGCAGCCTTCAGTACAAATTGCCTCAATATAAAGAAAACAAAATTCCTCAAAACTGGACCCATAAGGAACATCATAATAAGAAGAGAAAAGATTGAAGTTGTCAAGGATTTCATTTTACTTGGACCCAAAATTAATGTCCTTGGAAGCAGCAGTCAAGAAATCAAATGGCATAATGCATTGGACAAACCTGCTACAAAAGACCTCTTCAAAATTGTTGAAAAGCAAAGATGTCACTTTGAGGCCTAAGGTGTGCCTGACCCAAGCCATGGTATTTTCAGTCTCTTCATATGCATGTAAAAGCTGGACAGTGAATAAGGAAAACTGAAGAAGGATTGGTTAATTTGAATTTTGGTGTTGGTGAAGAATACTGAATATACCATGGAATGTCAGAAGAACAAACAAATCTGTTTTGGAAGAAGTACAGTCAGAAAGCTCCTTAGAAGCATGGATGCTGAGACTTCGTCTCACTTTGGATATGTTATCAGGAGTGATTAGGCCCTGGAGAATGACATCATGGTTGGCAGAGTAGAGGGTCAGAGAAAAAGACGAAGACCCTCAATAGGAAGGATTGACACAGTGGCTGCAACAATGGGCTCAAACATACCAAAGATTGTGAGAATGGCACAGAACCTGGCAGTGCTTTGTTCTGTTGTACACAGGGTGGCTATGAGTCAAAACCCAGTCAATGGCACCTAACAACAACAAGAGGCAAATATGTTTTTATCTTCACTCTCATTGTGCTAATTTTTAGCTCTTCACTATGAAAATTGATTTGTTTACTTGTATTTATCAAGGAGCATAATTTTAGATGCTTTTATAATTTATGTTATTCTCAAAGCATTTGCAATTAGACAAGCTTCTCTTTGAAGTAGAATTTATTTTAATATTCTCACATAGCTTGACCCTCAGATTTCTTTTTTATCCTTTAGTGCCCAGCACAATAAACACACTGAAATACTCATCCCTTTAATGTCTTCCAACCTTTTATTTCTCCTAGTCCTTTAACTCCAAACAGTCTTTCCTTTGCCACTAGCCAATTTGAGGCACAGTGTCATGCATTCGAAATAAAGAAAGCAATACTGGAGAGTTCAAGACAATGTGGAAGAAATTTGTAACCTGAGGAGAGTGAAATAAGGAGGTTAGAAAGAAGTGCAGACTAATAATCTGCTGTAGTTTCTAAAACTGCCTGAAAGTCAAGGAAGGTGGAGGTGAGACAATAAAAACGTGTTTGGAGAGTGAGACAAACTGTCCAATAAAAAGCTGTCAATGGTTAGCACAGTCATAATTATAAAAATATTTTTAGTTTTAGCTTTTATTTTTATAAATGTAATTCTGTTAACAAACAATGGCTAGTAAAAAAATAAAGTTGAGAAGCAGTTTCCATCAGGCCTGGAAACATCTTTTAGCTCACAGTTTCCACGACTACGTGGGTCTGTGTCCTGAACCTCAGTAATGGCACTCATGCAGGTCATGGACACTGCACACTTAGTCTTTTCCTCCCTTACTAGAGAAGATACTGGTATCAGAGAATTTGAAATATCTTTCATTTGTTATCAGTATTTAATGTGAGACAGTATGTCCATCTTGTCATTTTGTGGGCACAGTCAACTTTCAACTTTTTTCTCTATTTTATGTTAGATGGGTAAATCAAGATCCTGGAACTTTTTTTTTTTTTTTTTAACTTATTAGTAGTTAAATGTTTCCACATTTCCTTTCATATAATCTATCTAAAATAAATAGTATTTCAGGAACTTATTATTTCTCTATCTTTTTTTCCCAAAGAAAAGTAGTAAGAATATCAAAACACTTGTTCCAAATAAATTTTAACTCTAAAATACAGTGGAAGCTCTCTCAGCTGATATAATTAGGTCCAGTAGTTTGTGAAAAATTGCAAAAGTGGATAAATGAAGAATTTTGTCTTAAAAATTGATACATATTAAAAACGTTATTATATATAAAAGTATATTTATTCATAATTTTTTTTTTTTTTATATATGTGTACATCCCTCCCAGGCACTCTCTACTTCTTTTCTGGGTTCAATAATCATTGTAATGGTCACACAAAAGTCATGAACTGTAATTACAGCTAAGTGGTTTATTAAGGAAGTAGCAAGGTACAACTTGGGATCAGGATCAATAGGCTACAAATCAGGATCAGGATCAGGATCAGGAAGCATGTTGGCAAAGTCTCCCTTCTTCAGTGCAGGACAGCTCTCTCAGCTCTTGGCCGCCTCAGGACAGGCTCATCTTGGCCCACTCTGGACAGGTTCCTCTCTACCCGCTCAGGAAAGGCTCCCCCCACCCTCAAGACAGGCATCCTAATCTCAACTCCTTCAGGCCAGGCTCCTATTGGACCTGCCGTCTATCACCACTGACTTTGCTGCCACTGTCTTCAGTGTTACAGCCCTTGATCCATGTTACAGATCTTTTAGGAGTTTCCTTGCCTCCTCTTTCTCTCTGCTTCTTCTTTCTTCTGCTTCTTCCCCTGCTTCTCTTTCTTCTGTTTTCTTACTGAAAAACCTCTGTGGAATTGGCTGCTTATATATACAAATTCTTCATTAATTTTAAGGCATGGCCCTCCCAATAGGGCCATGAACTGACTGATCCTCTCTCTGTAGGCCACAGACACTTCATTTGCATAGTAGACCAAGATACTTCATTTGCATAGTCTATTGACCAATCCCTGCAAGGTTTATACCAATCACAGGGTAGGCTGAGCCTGTGGCCAGACAAAAATTGTAAAAGCTCAAGCTGTTTACAGCTTACCCGAGAAGTGTCGATCAGCCTGAAGGAAAGTAACAAACCCTCTGGGGTAGAAATCTAGGCAAAGGTAACTCCCCAGAGTTTAGGGGGAAAGTCTCTCAAGCTGTTTTTTGGAGGACCCAAGACAAAAGTCCACATAAAGGAACTCAATTCACCACAACCTATATAAACCATGCATTTGTGAGATAGTCAGGAGATGACTCCAAGTTAACATGTCAACTAACATGTTGTAACACGGTAATTTAAATTAAGAAGGAAGATAATTTGGGTATGTAGTTAACAATGAGGGGTATTTTTTGAAGATTAACCTGAGTATATCCTTCAAAAAAGAAAAGTATATGATTTGAGTTGTTGGTGAATTCTAAGAACAAAGGTTTCTTGTACATTTTGCTAGAACAGCTAAAGACCTGGGGAGGAGGCACCAGGGATTATCATTTTGATGAACTCTGGAATGTTCTATTCTTCATTTCAAAACCAAAAAAGCAAACTAAAAACATAGTTTATCCTGGTTTGCAATTGTGGTAGTTTTGGGTTTTCTAGAAGTATATATGAAAGAGTATTCCAACATATTTTAGTTTCCCCCTCCTAATGCCAGTAAACTGGAATGTTTTTAAAGTTTGGGAGATTGTTCTTCTCTGGACTGCATGATTGAACATACTAATTGTAAGAAGCAATCAATATTTCCCTCCCAGTCTGTGTGGTTTCTAATAGGTACAGTGTCTAGTATGCCAATATGAAACTCTTTTTGCTAGATTTAGAACAGAAACATATTTAAAAATTTCATTGCAGGATTTCACATTCTTGGTTAATTGTGTTTTCTTTTTAGAAAAGCAAAAATAACCAGAGGCTGTTTAAAAACAAACAAATTAAAGCAACCTTCCTTTAAAGGTTTCTCAACACAACTTCTACCTTATGAAGATTAAATGCTGAAATTAAAGGAACCTCTTTTTTTTTTTTTCAAACTGTCTTTATTTTTTTGCCTTCACACTCTGTGAACTTGGAAAATGTAACTTTGCCCAACTTGAGCATTATATGTTGCAATAATCTCTTTATCCACACAGCATATAGTAGTAGAAAAATAGCAACATTACTCACATGATAAATGAACCAGTGAAGGATTCCTTGAGTCTACCCCTTGTTACGAGAGATGGAGCAGTTTTAAAAGAGGAGCTGTTTCTAATGTTAAAATTTCTTTTATTTTCACCTAAAAAAAGAGATTTTATCTAATTTTAGGCAAAATAATTGCATACCAATTTGCATTAGCCAATTGAAATTGGTTAGGAGGTACAGGCTGGGCACTGTGAAGTGCCCACCTTTTTTTTTTTTCTCTTGTTATTCTGTATCTTTGGGAAAAAGAGGGCAACATTCCAAAGTCCCACATTTCCATTCCTTTATTATTGTTAACACCGTGTTCATATCTCTGGCTTCCCATTTCATTATTTCTGCCTTCTCTTCATATATTAATTTTGCTTTTATCTTTGCTCTCATGTAAGTATTCACATTATTTTCTTTCCTTCTACCTAGACTGAAAAATGACCTTCAAGTGAGATAGCAGGAGAAGAAAAAATGGAGCAATGTTCTCTGAATCTTTACAAGTAATACTCAACTAATATTTCAGGTTTCTCATTTAGTTTTTTCTTCTTGTAGTTAAATGAGCTAAAGCATTGAAAAGAGAACAGAGAAAATACGCACTTAATTAAAATTTTTGACCTGTTAGACTAAACATAATTCAAAACATCACAAAAAATTTTGGCTTTCAATATTTTCAAGGCTCTCTAGAGCAAGAATTAACTTAGATATATCTCATCCAACCAAAGCAATTAGATCAATTCTGAATTAGTAGGCTGTAAAAGAAAATTTTTATGTATTTGACAGCTGTTTCATGGGTCATGCATTTGTATGACATATATTATTATTAGACTATACTGAAGTAGTTTAGCATAATTCATTTTACTGCAAATCTGATGTTATCTGTTTTTGTTTTTGGCTGCTCTCAAACTGTTCTCCAACTCATGGTGACCCTGTGCACAACAGGGTTGGACCTTTGTGATCCATACGGTTTTCATTGGTTGATTCTTGGAAGTAGATCGCTAGTCCTTTCCTCCCATTAGGGCTTATTTGGGAAGCTCTGTTGAAACCTGTTCACCTTCATACCAACCTACACGCCTCCACTGACAGGTGGCGGCAGTGCTTGAGGTGCGTTGGCCTGGAATGGAACTCAGGACTCCCACATGGAAGGCAAGAATTCTACCTCTGACCCATCACTGCCTTCTTCATACTATTATTTTAAATATATTTTATTTGTAGTCTGTGGAAAACCGGTGCCAAGCTGAAGCTAATCACACATTAAGTTGTTGGCAATTAAGCATGTTCTTAGGCATACAGAACTCTGTCAGTACTTGGGATCCAAGAGAGGATAAGGGAACGAGGATTGATGAGGGCATGATGGGTGTGGGTGGCAGAGCTGTGAGCTATTTTTGCTTAAGGATTCTGAGTTTAAACTCATTTTATATTTTGCCTTTAGAATTTCATGAAGTTGAATGTTATTTTAACCTGTACTTTAAGAAAATTTTTCCTACCTCATTCCAGAAATTTTAAAAGTACTCTAATGACCCTATTATCTTCTTGGTGATATATAGTACAAATATATATGTGAATACTCTGACATTTATTTGTAAAAATGTCACAAAATTTAATTCCCAATAAGCCTACTCTAAATTAAAGTTTCAAATAATAAAAATTACATTTGTCATTTCATTTTTCCCTGTGTGCAATGATTTAGGTAAGTAGCAAAGATAAAAAATAAATATTCTTTTGAACTGAAATTTTCTGTAGTTGTCTTCAAAAGGTCAAATGTTAGTCAAAAGGTGAGCTTGTGTTCAGAAGGCTCAGGGAAAATCCTTCCAATTCAGATGCAAGTGTGTATATGTGTGATTTATTTTCCTTTAATACAGTTGAAACCCTGGTGGCATAGTGGTTAAGTGCTACAGATCCTAACCAAAGGGCTGGCAGTTCAAATCCACCAGGCGCTCCTTGGAAACTCTATGGGGCAGTTCTACTCTGTTCTATAGGGTCACTGTGAGTTGGAATCGACTCGATGGCACTGTGTTTTTTACTGGGTTTTAATACAATTGCATGAATTTTTGTGAGTATACATTTAAAGGTGAAAAGGTCGATTGACTTTCAAAGTAAAACTCTCCATGATGCATTCTCGGGACAGAAGCTTTACTAAACATTTGGAAAACATATGTCTTATTTTTTAAACAAACTGGTAAGGCAGAAATGGGCAAAATGCTGTTCTGGAATAAAATTTCAAGTCTCTTGATAAAAAATACAGCTGTGGTTAAATTCACAGGGGCTTCTTTTTCTTCTGTAGCCAAGTGTTCAGAACTAGGATGGTCTATGGAGACTAGCAGCAATTCTGCAGGGAATTCTAAATGTGTGCGATGTTCCAAGTGCCTGTGCTGAGTTTTAAAGGGTTACAAGAAAAGCTGTCAGACAGAACAGACGTGTTCACTACCATTCTGTGCCCAGTTAAACAGGATGGTCTTAGGAAATGTTTCTGAAAAGATTTATGCTTCATGAATCATCTCATTTATTTTTCAGTCATAGAAATGGCAACTCTGAGGATTTCTCTGCGAGCAACTTTTATATTTGAATTGGATACAAAGCTGGGAAATTTTCCTTTTTAATACCAATTCATCTCTGTGGATTTTATTGTCCCTGTTTTTATAGATGAGAAAAAAAGAAGACCAGAAATGATAAGCAGCTTGCCCAAGGTCAGAAAACTAGCAAGTAAAATACCTGGTATTCAAGTCCAGACTTGCCTTTCACAAAAACTGTTGATTGTCCATTAAGTCACATGGTCCTCTAAATATGGTACTTTCCAGAAAGTCTGGAGGCAGCCTTTAGAAGGAAAAAGATCACCTTTGGGGAAAATGCTGGATGAATCAAATTTGGAATTTCTTCTGCTTACTCCATGAGGCATAAAATTATCAAAGTGTTTCATCACTAGCCTATCAAAACTTAGAAACTTTTCATTGTGTTTCATGCAGAACTTCAGTTCTACACGTGATTGAATACAAGAAAGAATGTTTAAAATTATAGCATCTTTTGTAATGCTGTTATTAGTTCAGGATCATTCTCCAACAGGAAACTCAATAAAAAATGTAAATAGTCTTTTAACATTCTCTTTTTTTTTTTCCCCAAATTGCTCACAATTCTGCTGTTAGCCAGTAAGTGTTTCTGGAGGAATTGTTTGGAGTGATAATAGAACGGAAAGCGAAGGCAGTGAATCTGTCAAACGTTGTTAATCCAGTGTTGCATTATAAATCATGCTTAGGTAACAACATACCTGGCAGGACGCAGAGTTTTTCGTATGTAGCACATCGATGCATACTTAGTTTATGCAGTCTGGTTACTCCACGGAGTCCAGCGTACCCTTCAGGTTTTGGCAGGTTTGAATGTGATTAGCAACTTTCTGAAAACGCCTTCACTCTGCAGAAGGACCATACTCAGATTTGAATTGTTTACCAATGTCTGCAGATCAGAGCCCTGGGTGTTAATCAAGAAGGAATGAAGGGTCACAGGTTCGAGACCTGTGGCAAGTGCTAATTGCCCATGTGAGTCTGGCCTGTGTAACATCTCATTAGGCCTGTCACATTCAGCAACGCTGCTGAGAGCCTGGTGGAGTTGGCCGTATATTGTAAAGGCTGGGAATATCGGTAGAAACTGGACTCTGCTCACCGCGGCATGGATTTATCTCTTGGTCTCTTTGATCAAGGAAGAAAGATTCTGTTTTTATTGTTGTTTTCTGGAATTGGCCCTCACATCCTCCTTTTCATGTTTGTAAACAAACTGATTAGCTGTTTCTGGTTGTAGTTAAACAGGGAAGAAGGGGGTATGGAATTACCTATGAAATAGCATCTAGGGTCAGGATGTGGTCACCTATTTCAAAATATGGAGATTCTCCCTAACTTTATCCAGTTTTCACCTTGTTTTGTTACAGACTCCAAAGGAAAATTTTTTGTTGGATTTTTGAAAAATTCTCACCAAGGTTTTCCGTGGCTTCTACTGAAAACGGCTGAACTGGTGAAGAGGAAAATGAGAAACCAAGGACCATCTTGGCTTCCTCTTAGGTTAAAAAAAAAAAGAAAGACTTTATGTTACTTGCATTTAATCCTTGCTTCTGAGTCAGGTTAAGCAACCACCAGGAGATGCTTCTCTGACTCACAGAGGAAAAGAAGGAGCCGATGGGTTTTTATTTACATGACTGAGGGCAAAACAACACAGTCTTCAATGGATAGCAAAGATTCATATTAAGGCTTTTTCTTGAAACCATCAGAAATAATCCAGGTCCTTTTTAAGACACCGAGTATGTCACCTCAACCTGTAACCCTGGGGACCAAACAAATGTTTATTTTTATTACTCGTTTTTCTCAATGTGGATGTTTCAGTGTAGGTATTCACTTAAAATTAAATAGTATGTTGCAGGGTTTATTTTTATGTCTTTTTTTCTTTAAACTGTCCAGTGGAAAAGGAGCCTTTCAAGGTAGCTTCCAAAGAAAAACCTTGCAGATGGTTCTTTTTCGGGTCTGTTTTCATTCCAGCTTTGGAGTATTAAGGGATTTGGGAAGTTAAGATAAGACCCCCAATCCTAACATGCCTTGCTTTTATCCAAACAAAATTTAAAACCCAAGTAAGGGTGTCCATTATACTGAAGCAAATCAAAGGCACTACTAAACTGTGCTGCTTAAAAGCCATAATGGTTAAGTGGTTAAATGTTGAAGATACACATAAACAAACCTCCAGACAAGAATTTTCTTAATAACAATTTTGGTAAGAAATTTGAGGAATAAATTGTAAAGTGGAAAGCATTTATATTTTCCCACTTTTCTTAAGTTCTTATTTCCATTTTCTTTCCTCAATAGCTAACTATATCTTCATGGTAATCCTCATAGGCCTATCCTTACACTGTTTTCTTTCACTCTCTTCCAGTTTAGTTAACTAAATTGCCTCATATTCCCTGTTCAAACACAGATTTGAATGGTATTTATTTAGAAATCATAGGAAAGAACCATTAGAGGTTATCAAAGTATATTTCAAAAAAATATAAATTTTACTATATGCCAAAGATTTATAATTCTGTATTTAATGAGTCTGCTAAAAAGTGAATTCACTTTTCCAGCTAAGCAAAGATAATGTTTGACATTACAAAAATGGTGTAAAAATTCTCTTGGAAGTCCCATTAAAATGTTTCTTGGGAATGTTATGAGATAAACAGTACAAATACCAAATAATTTATCAAATTAATACATTGAAACTGCTTTGAGTTTTTTTATTTTCTCTATACTTGCAATTGTAAGATCTATTTGTGCATTTTGAACTGTAAACTAACCAGCATAATGAGCTTTTTACCCTTTATTCAGGTATGGTGAAATCAATTGCTAAGCTATTTATTTTTGAATAAAATAATTTTGGAGAAATCTTTGCTTAGCTGATTTCTTATTTTACCATTGCCTCTGTTTCTGATTACCATTTGAAGTTGCACATGGTAGCACAGAAGAAAATGCAGAGTTTTGTTTTATTGAAAATTTTGGATAGAATGCAGTAGGTACTGTAGTAACCTAGAGGGTTAAGAGACTAAGGAAGATGGTTTTACACTACTGTATCTTACATACGTTTTCATAGCATTAAACAGTGGCAACTAATTAGACATTCATCATTGCTGCTGGCAGAACAGATGTGATTTTTAGAACATTCCCAGGCTTACATAAAATAAACAGACCAACTGTAGTAAGAAAATAAAAAAAATTAAAAATCATGGGTACTTACTCATGTCAAAACAACTTAGTTTAATTAAAAAAACAAATTTCTTATAGTATATTCATTAGTTGGAAAAAATATTCGACCAAGATCCTAGGACGCATAAAGAAATTCCTGTGGCTTGTGGGTGGCAGGCAAGCCATGTAAGATGGGGGTACATATAGTTATGGTCTGGTTGAGATCCTGACATTGTTTTTAGATTTGTTCCTTTTTTTAAATAGCAGATAACCTAAACTGATAGGTCAGGTCCCGCAAAAAAAAAAAAAAAAAAAAGAAGGCTTCTGATGGAGAAAAGGTAAATTTAATAAAAAACCAAACCAAACCTATTGCCCTGGAGTCAATTCCAGCTCATAGTGGCCCTGTAGGACGTAGTAGAACTGCCTCATATGGTTCCCAAGGCTATAAATTTTTGGGGAAGTAGACTGCCACAGAGCAGCTGGTGGGTTCCAACTGTCAACCTTTCAGTTAACACCCTACTGCTTAACCACTGCACCACTAGGGCTTCTTGGTAAATTTAATAGGATTACTAAATTCACAAACAAAGCTCTGAAAGTTATCATTGAACATATATATTTTAGAATATGCCAGGGTTGAGTGAGGGTGGAATTAATTTCACTCTAGGTTATCATTATAAGCTATTGACCATATAGGACAGAGTTCAACTGCACCATAGGGTTTTGAAGGATTTGAACCGCTGACCTTTTGGTTAGCAGCTGAGCTCTTAACCACTGCACCACCAGGTCTTCTCACTAAGGTATACCAAAAAAAAAAAAAAAAGTTGCTCACAAGTCGATTGTGACTCATAGCAACCCTATAGGACGGAGTAGAACTCTCCACAGGTGTAGGTGCAAAAAAAAAAAAAAAAAAAAAGATTGAAATTCCAGCACAGAACAAGGAACTAACAAGAGGTCCAACAACCCGAATATTAATTTATCAGATGAACAAAGAAATCTTAATATTTCTTTTGATGATGATGCCGAATCATTTACTAAAATGGAAACTATTGATTTTGTGTGTGTGTGTGTTAATGGTTTCAATTTAGAAAAGACTATTTGGGACTTTATCTATCAAATGATTGTTTCTCCACTTCATTTTCTCATGCTCCTTCCCACTGCAGAGCATTTAAATGTTAATCTCCTTGAAAGAGGTATACGGACTCTGTATATCCGCCCATTGTTTCAATTAAGGGTCATCAGCTGTTTTTCCTAGACTGAAGTGAGAAAGAAAGAGTTAATTTGTTCCGTTTGGTTAAATGTCTGTTTTGCAAAGGCCAGACTTTTTTTTTTTTGTATTCACGTGGAAAGATGGAATTTTATGTGAACTATGTTGCTGCCTAACGAAATGTGTAGAATGTACTCGGTTATGGTGTTTATAAGAAACTCTGGGACTTTGAATGAATAAGAGTATTTGGCTTATAGTGTAAATTATAGATGAATCCGGAATTACGTAAGCATTTAAGGCAAGCTCATAGTGATTAATTTAGGCACTGAACCCTTGTTTAACTATCTGAAAAGTCAATTGTTTTGTGATACTAAATAATAGCCAGATACTACCAGATATACTTGTGTCTGGAATGAAGTAAATAGTACAAAAAAATGCAAAGAGTGAATGCAAAAATTTTCTTTGCCAATTCAGGTTTTCTTTAAAAAAAAAAAAAAATCAGCATGGGTCGAAAAGTATTTTTCATGTTTAAAATTTCAGGTTATAAAAAATGATGTAAGGAAGCTGTAACCTTTGATGGGAAAGAGTCACCTTTGTAGTCACTTACATTTCATTAAATGTAAAAAATATAAAATTAAATCGTGTTTGTTGTTGCTAGTTGCCCCAGACTCATGGTGACATCAAGCACAGTAGAAGGAAATGCTGCCTGTTCCTGTACCCTTCCCATGATGGGCTGTGGATCTGACCACTGTGATCCTTAGCAAGGGTCAGGCAAGGGTAAGGAGTGCCCAGGGGCAATCTCTAAATTACGCTCCCCACCCCATTTCAGGGTAAATACAGATCGATAGTGGTGAAGGATCAGCAGAAACACCTTCCCTACTCTTGTCCTGCTGCCTCAGTCAGGCATCTTTCATATTTATGGAGCCTCAAAATGTCACTCCACACCTTGTCTGGCACCCTCTTGGACTTGTGCCAGGGGCAAATGTCCCCTTCTGCCCCTTTTCGCTATACCTCTGATCCATAGGGTTTTCACTGGCTGATTTTTAGAAGTAGATTGATAGGTCTTTCTTCCTAGTCCATCTTAATCTGGAAGCTCCACTGAATTTGCTCAGCAACAAAGCAACATGCAAGCTTCCACTGACAGATGGGTGGTGGCTGAGCACTGAGTACATTGGCTAGAAGATGAACCCGAGTCCTCTGCATGGAAATTGGGAATCCAACCACTGAACCACCAATGACTTATTAATTGTGTCTACACAGGCCAATGAAGGATATATAACCTGATTGCTTAATAAGAGTGTATAAGTCATATATTGTGCCCTCATTCAGTTTTAAAAACCCTGATAATAATCTAATAACAGGTGGAATGTATTCTTACTATTGATGACTCAGAGAATTTGGGCGATCTATTCAAGGTATATATGGCAGAGCTTGTATACCCGACAACCACAACCCTTCTTTCCTATGGATCAGGCTGCCTCCTTTATGTAGTCAGATGTCTTCTTTATCTAGTGCTGCTATAAGAGAAATACCACAAGCTGATGGCTTTAACAGAGAAATTTATCCTCTCACAGTCAGGTAGGCTAGAAGTCCGAAATCAGGCTTGGTCCAGGGGAAGGCTTTCTTTCTCTGTCAGCTCTGGAGGGAGGTCCTTGTCATCAATCTTCCCCTGGTCTAGGAGCTCCACTGTGCAGGGACCCAGGTCCAAAGGACACACTCTGCTCCTGGCACTGCTCTCTTGGTGATTTGAGTTCCCCATGTCTCTCTGCTAGATTCTCTCTTTTGTATCTCAAGAGACTGACTTAAGGCACAACCCAACCTTGTAGATTGACTCCTACCTCATTAACATAACTGCCTGTAATCCTGCCTTATTAACATTGTAGAGACAGGATTTACAACACATAGAAAAATCACATCAGATGAGAAAATAGTGGCCAATCACACAATACTGGGAATCACAGCCTAGCCAAGTTGACATATATTTTGGGGGGACACAAATCAATCCATGGCCTCAGGTATCCACAGTAATCATATATCTTAGTGAAGGTTCTTGTAAGAATTAGAAAATGCACTCAAAGGTTCTAAGAAAATTAACTAAACTAAGGACATTATGATAAATATACGTAAGATTTTCATAAGAATCCAAAACAAAACAAAAAAAGATTCCTCAGAAGAAAGACCTGATAAGCTACTTTCAGTACACCAGCCATTGAAAACTCAACGGAGCACAGTTCTACTCTGACACACATGAGGTCACCATGAGGTGGGGTCAACTTGACAACATTTTAAAAAATAATTTAAATGAACATTTTTAAAGAATTAAAAAAGCCATTAAGAAATCTTAAATGGAGGCTCTCTTCTCTTGCTAGGTACTGCAGTCCTCTAACACCAATCCTCTAAAGGAGCGGTGAGAGGCCATTGTTGCTGTTGTTGTTAGGTGCCATGGAGTGTTTCTGACTCATAGCGACCTTACCTGCTACAGAACGAAACACTGCCCGGTCTTGCGCCACCCTCACGATAATTGTTACACTTGAGCCCATTGTTGCAGCCACTGTGTCAACCCATCTCATTGAGAGTCTTCATCTTTTTTGCTGAGTCTCTACCAAGCATGATGTCCTTCTCCGGGGACTGATCTCTCTTGATAACGACAGAACATTAGGGCACATTTTTCTTGTTTGGAAGACGGTAACCCTGTCCATCCAGTTGAAAACTTCCCTATACATTATTTTGGTTTTCAGTGTCTTTGGGCATTAGTAATTATTTTCTTCTTCAGTTGTCTGGATTAAGGTGAAGAATTCATGATATTACAAAAAGATTTAATCCATGAAGCTCCAGGGGTGTTCTTGCATGTAAAAAAAAAAAAAAAAAAAGGCAATTCAAAACATTAGTCTACCCTTATATACAGGTAGTCCCTGACCTATAACAGGGTTCTGTTCCAACGACTCTGTCATAAATCGGTTCTGATGTTAAGTTGAATACTTTTTTTTTTTTTTTGGTTTTCATAGTTGGTCATATGACAGTGTTTTGAAGAGTAAATCATAACATTGGACATTTGGGAGTGAACATCTGAGAATGATAACAGCAAATTACATGCTGCAATATTGTATGTAGTACATATTACTAATGATAAGATGTAAACAAACAAAAAAACCAAACAGTTGCAAGTACAGTTTGTTTTAACTCCAATCCATCATTAGTGGGGGATTACCAGTATATAACTATATGTATATACATAATTGAATGTTATGAAGTTACTAAGCTTCTCTTGATATACTGTATATGTCTCAAGGTTTGTATTGATGGTTCATAGCTCTAAAGGATCCCAAACCACAAATATTACTGAAACCTGAAGAATTAAAACTGGTTCCACAAGAAAGAGAGGTTTGTGACATCAAAAGTGTACAGTTTGTGCCAGAGTTTTACTTTAGTGTAGGAATATTTCCCCAGAAAAAAGGTTAGCCATGATTGGAAGCCTTGGTGGCGTAGTGGTTAAGTGCTACCGCTGCTAACCAAAGGGTCGGCAGTTCGAATCTACCAGGCACTCCTTGGAAGCTCTATGGGGTAGTACTCTGTCCTATAGGGTCGCTGTGAGTTGGAATCAACTTGACGGCACTGGTTTTTTTTTTTTTTTTGGTACCATTGGAAGATGTTTTAACCTGTGATGCCTCTGGGTTATTCTTTAATCCTATTTAATAGCCTAAGTTAAAATTAAATTTTAATAGCCATAGCTATTGTTTGATCCTACTACAACATCTGAATATCTATAGAGACTGGATTATAGCTCAATACAGAATCATTTTCTTTTCCAGTTTGACTCTTTTCAGTAATATACCACTTATAAAATAAGACATATGTTGTGCAGAGAATTTAAGGCTACTTATGAAGGCATTTTTATTTTGGCTTGGGCTTTGGAAGGTTTCAGAGCACATGTCAAAGAACTGATTAGACCATCCTAGATTTTATGCAGCTTAACTTTATAGTTCAAATAGTTTAAATAAATTTCTAATCAGTCATCTGTTTCTTCTTTAAATGCCAAAAAGTCACTTAGTGGTATACTGAAATTAAAATATTTTATCTCAAACATCAGTTTTATGTAGAATAACTTATAATACGTATGGGTTCCTTAGAAAAGAATACCCTGGAAACTTAAAAAAAAAAAGATATAAATCATGGAAAATATTATTACAATGGTTATATCTTCAGCTTTTGCTGTTCCTTGAGAAATACAGGGTATTTATTATGTTAAAAAAGGAAATATATATACATATATATATATCAGGGGAAAGATTAAAATGTCATGTGTGGATGTTGTTATGTGACATTAAAGCCAGACTAGCACCAGATCATATTCTAAGTGAAACACTGAATAACTCATACATTTGGACTAGAATGAAAGAAAGGAAGACACAGAGAGAGAGACAGTAAAGAAAGCAAGCAAAGAAAGGAACTGCATAGTTAGTTGCGTACGATTGTTCTTCATGTGTGGCCTGTACTGTAGGGAAAAATGAACCCGACTGGACACACAGGATACAACCGAACGAACAGCACACAAAGCATCAACGGATGGGGTGTGAGCCTTGGCTCAGTCTTTAACCTCTCTGAACCTGTTTCTACATGTGGGAAGTGGTGATAATCTCCTGGCCTACTTCACTAGGTTTTTACAAGGGCAAAGTGAGACGATGTGTGAAAGCACATCCTTACCTGGTCTACACCTGCACCACTCAACTATCGCTCGGAGGAATCAAGAGACTCAGTTATATTTATAACTGCATTTTGGGCAAAATTTAAAGGGATATTTGAGCTATGTTAAAGGCAATATGGTTATGATAATTGAGGATGGTTTCTACCTGTATTTTATCTAGAAGATAAATCACCCAACTCACACATTTTTTCCAAAGAAAAAGTTCTCTGTCTTATTGCATTTCATTTATACTGTGACACATGCACAGAATTTGAAGAACTCAAATAATTCAACAGGAATTATTTTTTAAAAAAGAGCTCTTTCTTAGCCACTGTGCTTCCAAATTTATAGAATACGTTACTATTCTCTAAAATTATCAATTTTCGTCTTTTAAATATTTAGTTGATTATTCGGTTTGGTACTTAACTTTGTATTTCTAAATAATATGTTTTATTGTTTCTTGGTTTTTTGTTCTATTTCCATGGCGGAAGATGAGATTTTAGCTTCTTTTCACATCATTTACCCTCTCATCCACACACACATACAACACTTATATGCACACACTCATGTACACATATCTACTCACACCCTCACTCTTGTACACACACACACGCACACACGCACGCACGCACGCACTCCCATCTCCCCCATCAGCCTAATATATTTATAGCATAAGTTTTGGCTGGACAGGTTTTACATTATTATGAGTATATAATACTGTCCGCATGGAGTTCCTAGGTAGGAAGTGGTTAAGGGCTTGACTACTAGCTGAAAGGTTGGCGGTTCGAACCCTCCCAGAGCTGCCTCGAAAGACAGGCCTGGCGATCTGCTTCCAAAAGGTTAAGCTCCTTGAAATTCTTGAGACTCCTATGGAGCAGTTCTACTCTGCATACATGGGGCCGCCATGAGTCGGAATCAATGTGACTCAGTGGCAACTAACGACAATACTACCCACAACTGATGCTTTTAATTCTGGTTTGTACAAAGTGTTCAATGTCAATTGCCTGATGTATTCATTTGCTTTGTTTTCTATATACTTCCCACTAATTAATCCCCAGAATTTCTGCAATAAGTAGAATCCTCCTCTCCATAATTTCAAGAACATCAGGTATTCTGTTCCGTTTGTCTTTTGGGGGCTCCCTTCCTGACCCTCCCTCCCGTTGCTCTCCTCTTCCATCTTCCAGCCGTGGTTCTGAGATCTCCCTTCGCCCTCATCCAGGCCGTTTCCTCGGCCTTTCTCCTGCGTTACTCCCTGTGTCCAGAAACCCATGTCTTACAATTCCTTGACTGGCTCTCATTTTAGTGGCATATAACCTCTAGGAACTTCCTAAGCAGTAGATGCAGCTGTGCATCTCCTTTTTTTGAGAACTTGCATATCTGAAAATGTATTTATTCTACGCTCACACTTGATTGATAGTTTGACTGAATATAGAATCCTAGGTTGGATATTATTTTCTTTCAGAATTTGTTTTCGCTGCCTTCTTGTCTCTATTGTAGCTGTTATATCTAATGTCTTTCTGATTCCTAATCCTTAGTTTGTGGCCTGAATTTTTTCTCTCTGGAAGCTATTAGGATGCTGGGTTCTTACTTTCAGTCTTCTAACCTTTCACAATGATGGCCTTTGATATTATTTTTTCCTCTGTTTTGTTGGGTCCTTTAAAACTGAAAACGTTTATCCTATATTTTCTTATCTTTTAAAATAATTTCCTTCCCTCTATTTTCTCCATTCCCTCTTTCGGGAATTCTTAGTCATATATTGGCACTGGAATGGTTTCTCTAATTTTCTTAGCTTCTCTGCCTTTCAGAGGTTTCTGATTTCCTTAAATAGACCTTCAAACATTTATTGAATTTTTGTTTTTCTGTGGCCACATTTTTCCATATACAAGAGCTCTTTTTTGTTCTTAGAATATTCATTTTAATAAGATCTGGTTTTGTCTCATGCATACATTTATTCAGCCATCCAAAGAGTATTTTTGAGCACCTACTAAGGGAAATCCTGGTGGCGTAGTGGTTAAGTGCTACGGCTGTTAACCAAAAGGTCAGCAGTTTGAATCCACCAGGCACTCCCTGGAAACTCTATGGGACAGTTCTACTCTGCCCTATAGGGTCACTATGAGTCAGAATCAACTCGATGGCAGCGGGTTTTGGCTTTGGTACTAAGGGCCAGCACTCCTCTACGTACTAGGAGTACAGAGGTGAAAATGACAAGCAAAAATCTCTGTGTTCTTGAAGATCACATTCCAGTAGGGAAGACAGGCAATACATGAGGTAAATTATTAATACCTATAATACATTTTTTTGTTTTATAATACATTAGATAATAAGAAGTCCTTATAAGGAAAGCAATCTAGGAAGGGAGATATGAACTTGTGAGGAAAGGGAAATGATTGTAGGTAGAGTGGCAAGGGGAGGTAATGCAGACAAGGTGACTTTGAATTCAGACCTGAATAAAGTGGCATTTGAATAGAAGACTTTAGGCTCCTTTGGGAATGTTTGGAATGTTCAAGCAAAAGCAAGAAGACTGAGGTTTGAGAGATGCAGGCAGATTGACCATGCTTGCAGGCTTGGAGGAATTTCAGATTTTATGTGTAAGGGGAAATCATTTGTGCATTTTGAGCAGTAAATTGGCATAATTTCATTTACTTTTTAAAAAGTGATTGCCATGTGGAGAATAGATTAATAATAAAAATCATAACAAAATAATAATCAATGCTGATATTTATGTATTGATTACAGTGCCAGCACTGTATTCTTTCACCTTACTTATTCAATTTGCATGCTGAACAAATAACCCATGAAGCTGGACTATACAAAGAAGAACGCCGCATCAGGATTGGAGGAAGACATATTAACAACCTGTGATGTGCAGATGACACTATCTTGTTTTCTGAAAATGAAAACAACTTGAACCAATCACTGATGAAGATCAAGGACTACAGCCTTCAGTATGGATTATGCCTGACCAAGAAGAAAACAAAAATCCTCACAACTGGACCAATAAGCAACATCATGGTAAAAAAAACATCATGGTACATGGAGGAAAAATTGAAGATGTCAATAATTTCATTCCACTTGAATCAGCAATCAGTGTTCATGGAAGTAATGGTCAAGAAATCAAATGATGTATTGCATTGGGCAAATCTGTTTCAAAATACCTCTTTAAAGTTCTAAAACACAAAAATGTCACTTCAATAATAAGGTGTGCTTGATACGATCCGAGGTCTTTTCAATCATCTAATATACATGGGAAAGCTAGAAAGAAGAATTGATGCATTCAAATTGTGGTGTTGGCGAAGAATATTGAGTATACTGTGGACTGCCAGAAGAACAAACAAATCTTAGAAGAAATACAACCAGGATGCCTCTTAGAAGCAAGGATGACAAGAATTCAGATTGCTTACTTTGGACATCTCATCAGGAAAGACCCATCTCCAGAAAAAGGACATCGTGTTTGGTAAAGTAGAAAGTCAGCAAAACAAGGGAAACCCTCAATGAGCTAGATGACAGAACAGCCACAGCAATGGCTGTAAGTCTGAGATAACTCAGATCAACTAACAACAACTGTTTTCCAGGCTCTGTTCAAAATGCTTTACATACATTATGCTATTAATTACTCACAACAACCCCATGAGTGAGCTTCTACTAGCACCCTCATTTTACAAATGAGAAAACCAAGGCACAGTAACATGACCAAAGTCAGACAGCAGGTAACTGGCTCATCTAGGTTATAAGTCCATGCAATGCACTTTTAAAATCTGTGCTTTTAGCCCAAACTCTATTATAGGAGTGACAGAGTGAGTGCAGGGACATCAGTTTGCAATAGTCCATGTGAGAGGGGTTGGCAATTTGAAAAAGATGGTGGGGGTAAAGTTGTTAAGAAGTGGCTAAATTTGAGAACTGTTCTGAAAGTAGAGTTGACATGATTTGCTGACAGAGCTGTGAAATAGAAATAATGGAAGGGGAAGTTTGAGGAGACTCTGAGTGTTTTGACTCTAACCATTAAGTAAATCATGTTCCATTTGCTGGGATAGGGAATAATGTGAGGGTCAGTTTGGAGAGGGTAAATCAAGCTTTCAGTTTTGGACATATTGGATTTGAGATTTCAATTAAACATTCAAGTGGAAATACCGAATAGGAATTGGATATTGTTGAATTCTGGAATTTAAAATAGATCAGAAACTGGATATAAATTTTGGAGCCATCAACATACACTTGGTACTTAAAGAGACTGGACTGGATGAATTCAGCTAGGTAGAGAAGAGCTGTGAGGCCAGAGCTCTGGGTCATTCCAACACGTAAAAAGTCAGATCATTCAGAAAAGAAGATCAGGAACAGAGCCACCAGTGAAATAAGAGGAAAACTGGGAGAATGTGGAGTCTCAGGGACCAAGTAAAATATGCTTCATGACTGGAAGAGTAATCAATGGAGACAGTGCTCCTGAGGGACTGAGAATGATAAGATTAAGACTTACTTATTGGATTTAGAAACACAGATGTCATGGATAACCCAGGAAAGCATTTTTGGTGGAGTAGTTTTTTTAGAGTAGATTCAAGAGAGAGACTAGAAGGAGGTAAGTGAATAGAGAAAAGACAACTCTTTTCTTTTGCTGCAAAGGGGAACAGAAAAATACTGGGTAGAAGGGGATGCTGGGTCAAGGGATATTGTTAATGGGAATAGTCCAGTAAGTGGATGAATAGATGATGCAGAGGAGTGGGTGGATCCAAAAGCAAAGATCTTGAATAGGAAAGTGCGTATGCGGCCCTTTGTACACATGGAAGGACTGACCCTAAGAACGGGGATGTTTGTTCAATGCAACCGTATTATTGGGGAGGGGAAGGATATGGATGGTCTATTTTGTGATGATTACAGAAGGCTTTTTGCCTACTTAAGGAGAGAAGAACATGGGTAAACTAATCATTTCAGAGAGTGTGAAAGAAAGAAATCAATGAATGATAGGACTGCTGGGCAACAAAGAGATTTGTGGTCATGAAATTAAAGTAAGATCAGTTAGCATGGTCACAACTTTTCTGCAGCCATACCTATCTGGTCTAGTGCAAACAGAGAAAAACCTGAAAGTTGGGTTCAATCAGGTGAGTTTGAGGGATGAAGAGAGGGTCAAGAAGACTGAGGAGCAAGGGAATGATTTTAATGAGAAATTGAAGAATTTAAGCAAAATAACAGGGAAGCTGAGACAGAAAAGTGAAGATAACAGTAAAAAGTTGATTATTCAATAAATTGGAGGTTCAGTGAAGGTCCAAAAAATTTTTAAACAGGATATAAAAGCATGAGCTAGAAAAGAGACGATGAACTCACACTAACCACGTATTAAGTGTTCAGTGCATAGTTTTGAATGAACACATCTCTTTCATTCAGTTAACTATACCTGTATTCCCACTACTTCTAGAATTGTGCAGAGAGAATTTACTCATTTGATAGAACAAGAGACAAAGAGAGATATTCTTCTCTCTTTGCAAGTATTACAGAGGTAGCCAGAAAAATAACTCATTGAAGAGGAGAATATTCCCCCTGACTCACAGAATGTTGATAATAAGTATCAGAAACTTTTAATAAAATAGTTGAAATAAATAAATCTCCTATATTCTTTCTTCCGCACAGTTCTGTTTCCCAAAAGCAGTGTCTTACTATTGCTAGCATAGGAAAGATACGTTTAAAATTAAATGGAAGACTGTATGGTATGTATATTATACCTGGATAAATCTATAAAAAAATAAAGCAGAGGGTATGCCCATATAAGTAGTTAGAATTAACTAAAATGGAATATTTTTTGGTAGACTCAAGTTTCTCTTTTTTCTGGTATAGATGGAAAAAACGAATGTTTAGAGTTGAAAAAGGATATTGTGTAGTTAAGATGTATTTTATCAAAAAGAGATGACAACATATCATTATATATTTACAGTAATGAATAATGTCAGCCACAATAGACATCTGGAACTTTTATAAATTATATCAATTAATCATTAAATACAGCTTAGATTAACTGTTCAAAAACCATTTTTATCCTGTCAAAATTCAGTTAATTTGAACCACTTGCATTGTCATATTCACATTTACCAAATTGCCTTTTAGCTACTTAGGTATCCGCTAATCCAAAGTGTCAGGAAGTTCAGTGGGTCTCCCAGTAGTCAACATGCTCGGGATCCATATTACTAGAGATTACCATGACAAGTGAAATGAACTCTATTGCCTTAGCAAGTAAAATTTATTTTGTAATCACCCAGTCAAATAACTCTTCTAAAATCATAAATCAAAGTATGTCATCTCCCCAACTTAATGCCTTCCATTGCATTCTATTACACTTGGAATAAAATCCATGTCCTTTTCATGATTTATAAATCCCTACATGATCTAGGCCTGACCTCTCAGACCTGATCATCCTGATCTCTGCCTTACCTTCCCCATAATCCAGTCACACTGGCTTTGTTGTTCCTGGACACACGTATATCTGGCATTTCAACCACGCTCATTTCTGTTTCAGTGGTTTGCAGTTCTGTTTACAATATTTTTTATATCTGATTGACTCCTTACGGTAGGCAACTTTGCATATGGCTCCCAGTGATCCCCAACTCCTGCTATCCATGCCCTTGTGTAATCCCCTCTCCTTGAGCATGAGTTAAACCTATTGACCCTATCAACATGGAAAAATTATGGGGAGTCACTTTTGAAACTAGGTTAAAGTCAGTGGCTTCCATTCTGGGCTCTGTCTTTCTCACTTTCACGTATCCCAATCCTTCACTCTGAGGGAACCTGGCTGCCATTTTGTGGAGAGCCCCTTGGAGAAGCCTACGTGGCAAGGAACCGATGTCTCCAGCCAACAGCCAGTGAGGACTTGAGCATATCCTCCTCCAGTTGAGCCTGGAGATGACTGCTTGATTGCATCACTGCGGACACCTTGACTGCATCATTGTGAAAGACCTTGAACCAGGGCCTATCTAACCCACACCCAGACTTCTAAACCACTGTGTCTGCTGTTTTAAGCCACTAAGTCTTAAGGTGATTTGTTACATAGCCAAAATACTTGTTATTTTCACTCAGGCCTCAGATCTAACACCTGTTCCTCTAAGGCAGGGCCAGAACACTTTTTCTGTAAAGGACTGCATAGCAAATATTTTAGGTTTTGTCGGTTATTTATTTATTTTTCATGTATTTGTTTTCTAGGACTGATGTGTCAAAGTACCACAAATTGGGTGGTTTAAAACACAGAAATTTATTCTTTCACAGTTCTGGAGGCTAGCAGTCCAAAATCAAGGTGCAGGGGGCCATGCTCTGGGAAGAACCCTTCTTACCTCTCTCCTAGCTTCTAGTTGTTGCCGCCAGACTTTGGCATTCCTTGGCTTGTAGCAGCCTCATTACAATTCTGCTTCTGTCTTCACAGGACCGTCTTTCTCTGTGTCTATCTTCAAATGTCTCTCTCTTTATAAAGACACCAGTCATTGGATTTAGGACCCACCCTAATTCCATATGACCTCATCCTAACTTATTACTTACAAAAAAACCCTATTTCTAAATAAGGTCACATACATGGGTACCGGGGGTTAGTACTTTAACATGTCTTTTGGAGAGACACAACTCGACCTCCAATATATAGTTATTTCTCACAGTGACTCAGTTCTGCCATTACAGCATGAAACAAACCACAGAAAATGCTAAATGAATGAGCATGACTAGGTTCTAAGCAAATCTCATTTATAAAATCAGGTGGTGGGCTGTAGTTTGCCAACTCCTACTCTGAGAGACCGTTCCAGCCCCCTTGATCTAATGTCATTTCTCCCTAACCACAATCACTATCATTTTAGTTTGTATCAGTAATTATTTTATTGCCCTTCTTACCAGAATGAAAATTGTCTGGCCAGCATGTTAGACAGCTAATACTGAATGGGAGCATGGATTGAATTGGGTGAAGCTGGAAGAGGACGTCCCAAATGCGGAATTATCCAAGAACCAGGACTCTGTTGTTATTTTTAGGTGCCATTGAGTTGACCCCCCAAATTATAGCAACACTGTGCAATGTGCTGCCCAGACCTGTGCCATTCCTATGATTGGTGACAGATCAGGTCATTGTGATCAATAGCATCTTTATTGGCTAATTTTCAGAAGTAGATCACCAGTCCTTTCTTCCTAGTCCTTCTTAGTCAGGAAGCTCCACTGAAGCATGTTTGGCATCATAGCAACACACAAACCTCTACGGGCAGATGGATGCTGACTGTGCTTGAGGTACATTGGTCAGGAATCAATCCAAGGTCTACTGCATGGGAGACCCCTACCACCAAATCACCATTGCCCCATATATCATAGGATAAAGACACGTAAGGAAGAGAAGACTAAGACGCAGCCACATGTATTCAGATATGTGATGTCTACCTTGTCAAAAAGTACATTGTTTCTGTTCCTTCAAAGGGAAGAACTATGAAAAGTCACACTCTGATCAACCTTTGTATAAAACTTCCTGTGACCACCTCCCAGATACTGTAATCCTTACCTCCTTTTCTCTACTATTGTATTTGTTGTGTTATTAGATGCCATCAAGTCCGTTCAGATTCATAGTGACCCTATGTACAACAGAATGAAACTCTGCCATGCCCACAATCGTTGTTATGCTTGAGCCCATTGTTGCAGCCACTGTGCCAATCCATTTCCTTGAGGGTCTACCTCTTTTTTTGTTGACCTTGTACTTACCAACCATGATGTCCTTCTCCAGAGACTGATCTCTTCTGACAACATGTCCAAAGTATGTAAGACACATTCTCACCATCCTTGCTTGTAAGGAGCATCCTGGTTGTACTTCTTCCAAGACAGATTTGTTCCTTCTTTTAGCAGTTTATGGTATATTCAACATTCTTCTCCAACACCACAATTCAAGGGTATCAATTGTTCATCAGTCTTCCTTATTCATTGCCCAGCTTTTGCATCATATGATGTGATTAAAAATACTATGGCTTAGGTCAGGCACACCTTAGTCTTCAAAGTGACATCTTTGCTTTTCAAAACTTTAACGAGGTCTGTTGCAGCAGATTTGCCCAATGCGATGCATCTTTTGATTTCTTGACTGCTGCTTCCACGGGCGTTGATTGTAGATTCCCATTCCCATTCTTGGCAATGTTATCCATAATTTGTTATGATCCACACCTTCACAACTTCAGTGTTTTCTGTTTATCATGATATTGCTTATTGGTCCAGTTGTGAGGATTTTTATTTTCTTTAGGCTGAGATGCAACCCATACTGAGCAACCCATCTTTGCTCTTCATCAGTAAGTGCTTCAAGTTCTCTTCACTTTCAGCAAGCAAGGTTGTATCATCCGCATAATGCAGGTTGTTAATGAGTTTTCCACCAATCCTGATGCCATGTTCTTCATACAGTCCAGTTTCTCGGATTATTTCATCAGCACACTGATTGAAGAGGTATGGTGAAAAGATATAACCCAGACACACCTTTCCTGACTTTAAAACACAAAGTATCCCCTTGTTCTCTTGTTCTGTCCAAACAACTGTCTCTCCATCTATGTAAAGTTTCCTCATGAGCACAATTAAGTGTTCTGGAATTCCCATTCTTCGCAATGTTATCCATAATTTGTTATGATACACACAGTGAAATGCCTTTGCCTTGTCAGTAACACACAGGTGAATGTCCTCCTGCTGTTCTCTGCTTTCAGCCAGAATCCATCTGACACCAGCAATGATATCTCTGGTTCCACATCTTCTTCTGAATCCGGCCTGAATTTCTGGCAGTTCCCTGTTGATATAGTGCTTCAGCTGCAGCAGTTATATTTAGTACATACAAAATTTTAAAATATAATTATTGAAGTAGTTACTTTAACATTAGCTCCCCAACTAGAACGTGAATTTCTTGAAGCAAGGACTATTTTCATCTTTGTATGCTAGAAACTGTATGTCATTATCAGTGGTCAGTAAATGCTTATCTGTGATAGCATGTGGAGCTCTTCTTCCAAAAAGATTTGTTTGTTCTACTGGCAGTCCACAGTTTATTCAATATTCTTCACCAGCACCATAATTCAAATGCATCAATTCTTCTTTGCTCTTCCATATTCCTTGTCCAGCTTTCAAACATAAAAGAAGTACAGTCAGAATGTTCCTTAAAAGCCAGGATAGTGAGACTTCATCTCACTTACTTTGGACATATTATTAGGAGGGACCAGGCCCTGGAGAAGGACATCTAGCTTCAGCGAAAAAGAGGAGGACCCTCAACCAGATGGATTGACACAGTGGCTGCAACAAAGGACTTAAACATAGCAATGATTGTGAGGATGGCACAAGACTGGGCAGTGTTTCATTCTGTTGTGCATTAGGATGCTGTGAGTTGGAACCAACACAATGGCACCTAACAACAACAGCAACAGCAAGCAGAGCCCTGGTCTCACAGTGGTTACAGTGCTCACTAGGCTGCTAACTAAAAGATGGGTTTGAATCCACCAGCTGCTCTGCAGGAGAAAGATGTGGCAGTCAGCTTCAGTGGAGATTACAGTCTTGGAAACCTTATGGGGCAGGGCAGTCTACCCTGTCCTATGAGGTTGCTATGAGTCAGAATCAACTGGAAGGCAACGGGTTTAGTTTTTGGTTACTGATAATATACACTCAATAAATCGATGCGGGAGGAGAAAAATTGGGAGGGAGATGGGAGGGAAGGATTAATTTAAAGGAAGAGTTTTTATTCATTCCTTTGAGTTCTGTATAAAACACAATTCCCCAAATGTGTAAGCTGTTCAACAATTAGCTGGCATGTCTCTGCAGTACAGTCGATCAGGGAATATAATTCCTTTCACATTATTTTCTCCAGGTAATTGCCTTTATTTGCTAGAAGCAGCCATTACAGAACTTATTGAATATTTGCTCTCCATAGAAGTTGCAAGCCCAGTTTTCCCTTTTCATTTACCACATAACTACTGTATTTGACTATGGCACGGTCTCGTAATTTACATCTTTCTTCTGGAAAAATGCTGTTTGTCATTCTCAATAACATTTCAAAATATTTGACTATATAACGAAATGAGGAAACAGATGCACTTGGATAAAAACCTGTATTTTGCAAATGAGTAATACATGGGTCATACTATTGCCAAGGTCATGGTTGCAAAAATACGTATTGAAATTTATTCACAAGCATGAGTGAGTAAGATAAAGATGAGTTGAATTGGGCTTTTTTTGCTACATAGTAGTGTACTGGATTGTGCCTTATGGGGCTGGTCCACATACTTTTATCCAGATAATCATATGTCTGGCTCTACAAATAATACATGTTTGTTCTTTCAGCTTAGGAAATTACAACATGGCATTTTGGGGCAGGGTATGGTTTGGATCTCGTTGTAGCTTGCAGTCAATCTTAATCTTTACTGTTTTTGATTATATATAATTTATTTTAATTGCAGAGCAGCACAGATTTCAAATTTAACTTTGGTATGGCTTTCATCACAACATAATAGAGAGAAATCACGCCACAATTGGTCTTTACTGCCATCGTTTGCTCTATGACAAACCACTTAACCATTAGCATTTTGAGTTATAAATAAATTGAAAAGGAATTAAAAATTGTCATGTCTTATACTGGACGTTAAAATAAACTTTACATTTCTAAAAGGATATACATTTATTGTAGAAATTATCTTTGAAAAACAACAAAAACATGCCAACTATAAAATCATTCATAATCCAATGATCAGAGATTACTGCAGTTTATGTTTGGTGTTTTAGCTTCCAGTTGTATGCATATCCTATAAGTATGCTTTTCCCCTATATTTAAAAAATAAATAATGAAAATCAAGATCAAACAGACCACCATGTTTAGGTATTAACACATACTATTCTCTGAAAAAACAAACATACAAACCCTGTGCCATTGAGTTGATTCTGATTCATAGCAACCTTATAAGACAGAGTAGAAGTGCCCCACAGGGTTTCCAAGGAGCAGCTAGTAAACCTTAACTGCCAACCTTTTGGTTAGCCGCTAGGCTCTTAACCACTGTGCCACCAGGGCTGATATTCTCTGAAAGGTTAGATAAATATGAATATGAATATATATATACTTAATTATTTGTTTGTCTGTTCTCCTGCTAGAATGTAACCTTCAAGGAGACAGGTTTTTTTTTTTTTTTAACTCTTCCGTCTCCATTGCCTAAAACTTTACCTGCGCATATTGCTCAATGGGTGAACTAACGATTAACATTTTCACATTACAATATGTTATAAACAAAGCTCCAATTTTATTATTCTTCTAAAATATTTTTAGTGACTGTGAGGTTGTATTAGAATTCATTTAGCCAGGCTTCACGTGATAGACATTTAAGTCCTTTCTAAGTTTTTACCTATGTGCAAATAACGTATTTTTTCATATTCCAATTTTACCTCTTTGTTTCTTCTCATTTTATTGAATAGACCAGAACTTTCAGAATGATACTGAGTCATAATGATTCCAGTTGGAATTCTCATGTTAATTCTGAATAAAACGGGATGTGTTGGAAGTTTTATAATTGAGTATAGTGTTCGATTTTGGATTTATATATATATTCTTATCATTTTAAAGAAATACACACTTATTTTTACTTTACTAAGAGCCATTGTTAAATAAAGATGTGATATGAAATTTTATCAACACTGTTGGCATTTAGCCTATTGATATGATAATAAAATTTTCATGTCATCGTAAAAAATTTTCGAGATTATAAAATTTCCTTAATATTAAACAATGTTTTTTAAATTAATGGAAGATATCTACTTAGTCATGATACATTATATTTTATATACTGTTGGATTAAGACAGCTGGTATTTTGAATTTCGCATGTTTATTTCTAAGTAATATTTGCCTATAATTTCATTTTATAGAACAATCTTTGTCAGCTTTTGATTAAAGAAGATTGGCAAAATTCACTGAAAAGGTTTATTTAAATCCTTTCCTATGCTTTGGAACAGTTAATTTACAAGAATGTTATATATTTCTTGGAAGTCTGAAAGGAATCACCCATAAAACTTCTGGGAAACACGTCTTTTTAAATAGCTGAGTATTTAAAAATATATTTCCTTTATTCCACGGCAATCATTTAGTGATGATGGCAACCTTATGTTGTACAGTATTTCTCACAGTTCCTTGAAACACTGTTCTGCAAAATTGCACAGATTTATTTCAGGACATTCAACCTTTAATATTCTCATCGACAATGCGAATCTCGAAAAGCAGAATAGAACATGCAATGTTCCCCAGAAAAATCATCAAAACTGCTTAAAATATAGCTCTATAGTCATCCAACCACTGCTTCCACTCTCTGGGACTGATTGGTCGTGTGACCCCAGACAAGTTACAAGATCTAAGTGCCAAAGTTCTTAATTATAGAATGGGGATAAGAATCTAACTCATGGGGTTATAATAATAAATTGGGATTAAATATCTGAAGTATCTGACACAGCACAAGTATTACAAAACAGTACTAGTAATAATAAGTGTTAACTCCATATTAGTACATCACATTGTTTTTAGAATGTCACCCAACTGTTTTTAGATTTTTAAATGTATTTGCATAGAGTAGTACATGGTATCTCTTACAATTTTTTACTCTTTTGTCTGTTATTATCTCTTTTCAGTGTTCTATTTGCACTTTTTAATTACCCAAGACAGAAATTACTCCTTTTCTCTTTCAAAGTTTATTAAATTGATCAATTCTATTGTTTTATGATTTCTAAATTCCTCACTCCTGCTCTTATATTTTTTAATTTCTTTTTTCTGTATTCTCTAGGTTTGCTTTATGAATGGATTTCTTTTTTAATCTGTTCTCAACTCAAGCAAAAAAATTAGTATGCACTACCTCTTGCAGCAAGAATTAAGGAAGCGCTGATAACACACTATGGCCAAAAACTGGGAGCACATGTAGGGTAATGCTCCTCCCTGTTCATAAGTTGTAGGGCTGGTTTAAGCCACTACTTTTTCACAGACCAGAGCCCAGGCCACAAATTCAACCACGGGCATGGAAAATTGCTCCACTTTATTTCCTTCCTTTTCCCTTATGAAGGCAAAAGTGGAAACCTTGGTGGCGTAGTGGTTAAGAGCTACAGCTGCTAACCAAAAAGTTGGCAGTTCAAACCCACCAGCCGCTCCTTGGAAACTGTATGGGGCAGTTCTACTCTGTCCTATAGGGTCACTATAAGTCAGAATTGACCTGATGGCAACAGTTTTGGTTGTTTTTGGAAGGAAAAAGTATAGCTTCTACTTTTAATTTTACAAGTGCTCACTACGGAATGTTTTAATATTCTCTATCAGTATCATAATTAATGTGTTTTGATTCCCCTAAATAAAATGAGAAAATTAAAACACATTTACTTTTCTTTCATGCCTTCCATACCAGCCCTCTTTAAAATTGCCCTTCATTAATAGCTGTATTGAGGTTTATATTCAATTTTATATCCATATCCATAAAAAATTTTCCTTCTTATTTCTGTATAAAATGATTTTCAATTTCACTAGCTATTTTATATCATGTCTCACTCATTCTTGAATACATGTACTAATGAAAAGACCCCTACGTTACCTAACTTAGTCTGCAATTGTCATTTTAAAGGAAAATGAGTAAGTCATTTGCACAGGACTTAATTTCGTTTGTTAATATTTTCTGTAGAAATTTTTACACGTGTATTAACTAGCAAAATTAGTGTATAGTTTTTTTTTTAACTAAATCTATTTAATAATATCCTTATTGATTATTTAACAAAACTATGTTAGCTTTGTTAAATAAACTGGGGGTATTTTTTCCAGGACCAGCACTAGTTTAAACAAAATTGCCAGTGTCATTTCTTTAAAGTAAGACCAAATTAATGATGAGATTTTTTTCTAAGGTAGATCTTTTATCTTCTTTCTAAATTTTTGTAAGTTTTGTTCTTGAAACATGACTGTCATAAGATAGGTGCTAAACAATACATGTTGAATGAGCAAACAAATGAATTTGTTTTGTATGATAGGTCTGTTAAGGTGTTCTATGTTTCCTTCCCCATTCTCTTGGATCATACAATACCACTAATATCACACACAAGTAAAATTTTGCTGAAGATAAGTAAAAAACAGTTGTACCAGTACATCAGCAGGTTACTGCCAGAAATTCAAGCCAGATTTTGAAGAGGACTTGGAACAAGGAAGATCATTTCCAATGTCAGATGGATCTAGGCTGAAAGCAGAGAATACCAGAGAGATGTTTACCTGTATTATATAGACTATGCAAACGCATTCGAATGTGGATCAAAACAAATTATGGATAACATTGAGAAGAATGGGAATTCCAGAACACTTAATTGTGCTCATGCTGAAATGTACACAGAGCAAGGGGCAGCTGATGGAGTAGAACAAAGGGATACTGTGTGGTTTAAAATCAGAAAAGGCTTGCATCAAAGTTGTATCTTTTCACCATACTTATTCAGTCTGTATGCTTAGCAAATAATACCAGTAGCTGGACTATGTGAAGCATCAGGATTGGAGGAAGACTCATTAACAACCTGTGATAAGCAGATGACACACCCTTCCTGCTGAAAGTGAAGAGGACTGTGTGTCTCTCTGTGTCTATTGTGGTCTGTTTATAACTCAGGTGGTTAGGTTTAGGGTCCACCATACACTGGTATGACCCCATTAATATAACAAAAGGAAAACTATATTTCCAAACAGGATGATACACAGATCCCAGGGCCAGGAATTTAACACATATTTTGGGGGACACTACTCTATCCATAACGCACTGCAAAAAGAAAAACCTATTATCATCTTGTTCATTAATAATACAAAGTAGGTATGGTTTCTTGAGGTGAGGTAGCCTAAATCCCAGGGCAAGAATCAAAGAGTGACAAATCCTAAAGAAAGATTTTTGGACTCCTGAAAGGCAACCTATGGGATCTCTATGAGTTGGAATAGACTTGATGGCAATGGCTTTTTTTTTGGAAGGCAGCTTTAGTTTATGTATGAGTGTTCCTTTTCTCCCTGGTCCCAGCGGAGGCCAATAGGACCTGAGCCTCAGTGATCCACCATAAAACAAATCACTTAAAGAAGCCCAAGGGAGCCCAGTTACTAGAGAGACAAAGAGTAAGGAAAAGAAATAGAAATGCACAGCTAGTAAAATAGCCACTAAAGGAGAAAAATGACATTTTGATTACAAAAATAATAACAAATAGAATTCATACCAATATTCTGGTGAAGCACTAAAGAGATGTCCTGGGGTAAAAACAACAATTTCCTAAATAAATAATTCAATAAAGTTAGGGAAAAATGGTCTGCATAGAGAACTGAATTAGTTGGCTTAGAGATCAAGTGCGAGATATATTTTTAAGTGCGGAACAAAATTCTAGAAACAAATCATGCAGGAAAACACAGAAAATTTATGAAATGATTGGAATGTCACAACGAAAAAGCCGTAGATTAGGGAGACAAGATAACTGAAAAATGCAGAAATAGAAATAAAACTTACTTAAGCTAAAGAAAGACCTGAACCTATAGGTAAAGGGCTCTAGAGCTCAAGGTAAAAAAACCAAAAAACCATTGCGGTCTAAGACACATACCTGGCCACACCCTGGTAAAATGCCTGGACTCTTAGGTTTATGAAAAAAAACCTTAACAGTTAAAAAAAATATTTAAAAAGCCTCCAGAAAAAAAAAAAAATCACGCTTATCATCCACATGACTGGAAACTGGAAGAGCCTATTCATGGGGTCGCCATGAGTTGGAGTTGACTAAAGGGAAACCAGTGGTTCTGATGATTATGAATTTTTACTTTCCGTACGTAAAAATTTACTGACAGAAATACACACACTAAAAGCCTTCCATGTCCCTGTTTCCACCGGTGACATCAGGCAGTGCCCGAATTCTCAATATCAGAACTTCTTTGTATTAAGTGTGGCTAGAGGTTAAAACCTGTGTATTAAGTGTTGCTAGAGGTTAGAAGGAAACCATGGTGGCGTAGTGGTTAAGTGCTATGGCTTTTAACCAAAGGGTCTGCAGTTCAAGTCCTCCAGGTGCTCCATATGGTCACTATGAGTCGGAATTGGCTCGAATGTACTTGGTTTGGTTTTTTTTAGAGGTTGGAAACCCAGGTGGTGTAGCGGTTAAGTGCTACATGCTGCTAACCAAAGGGTCAGCAGTTCGAATCTGGCCGGTTCTCCTTGGAAACTGTATGGGGCAGTTCTACTCTCTCCTATAGGGTGGCTCTAAGTTGGGCACGAAGGCAACTGGTTGGGTTTGGTTTGGTTTTTGGTTTAGAGGTTAAAATATCTATGTGTTCCCTGAAATAGGAAATGTGTTGCCCTATTCACACATGAGGAAAGACTGTGTGTATGTGTGTGTGTGTGTGTAATCATGAAGCAGAACCCAAGGAAATTGGAATCAAGAGTTTGCATCTGGGGAAGGGATAGGGATATATCTGAAAGATGAAGGGTGACCTTGGGGACTCTGCTCATTTGAGGGGAGCATAACACCCCTGGGAAACTGAGATGCAGGGAATTCCAAATAGGAAAGTGTGGAAAGATTTCTTGGAAACAAAGTTTACTTAAGGTCAGCCCAACCTTGCCTATCTAAGGTATATAAATTATTCAAATAACACGTTTGATTGCCACAGCAGCTCTTTCCTGAGACAAATATCAGTCTCCATCTTCCTGCTTGAATTCCCAAAGAGCTAAACAAAGCATCTGCTTTCGGAAAATTCTGTCATCAAAACAGAATATCTGAAATGGTTTCTATTTAACTTTGGTTCTGTACCAGAATGAAGCTTTAAGTTACTGTGCAAATAAACAAACTGAAAAGTAGGTGCCCCAATGACAACTTTAACTAAACCTATTTCTTCCTTTTCTATGTTAACATGTCATAAAAATGCATTTTCACACTTCCCCAATAAGGAATAGCAGAGCATTTACATTGGATTCTGCTCTATATGACTTTTTTGAAGTCTATACATTTTTTTTTTTGCCAATAAAAAAGAGGATTTTATTTAAATGCTTTTTTTCTCTGTGATGGGAAGTGAAAACTTTCATCTGTGTTTGCTATGTGCCATCTTTGGCCCTGAAATACTTAAGATAAATACTTAAGGAGGAAGAGGAACTATTTCAGAGCATTTTCACGTGAAAACCATTCTAAATAAAATGTTCTCAGGGATTTGGGAACAAACGTCCAGTCCAACCATTCCTCCTCTCATACACACGTGGAATCAGAAAAGCTGAGCTCAAATCTAAATTCATTTCTGGCTTTCTGTGAAGGTTTAAGCAGATAACCGAATAGACATTTTTTTCCCTGTTGCCTAAACTTTAGGTCCTGGAAAACAATTGTCTGGTACGAAAATCTATGAGGCCCTTTGGCAGGTACATAAACCTGTAATCGATTGTAAATATCTGACTAGTGTTGCAAATAATAGAGAATTTTTTTTTGTTATTAAAAATGATGCTTTGTTAAACTCATCTAAAATTGTCTAAGTGCTTTGTCATACCATAAGATAAATACTAAGAGAAGGAGAACATGAGAATGATTTTTCATCTAATTTCTGTTGTTCTCAATATACATAAAACTCACATGCCAACTGGGTGTGCTCATATTTATTTGGTCTTTGCTAGAAAAAGAAATATATATATATATGTATGTATGTATGTATGTAGAATTCTCTTTTATTTCTAAGGAAGTTGAACATTTCCCACATTTGCTAGTCATTTTTAATATTTTTGTAATATCTTCTCTTTTCGATCTTTAACATATTTATTAGTGAAATAGCAGCACGTTGTATTTGGTAATATATTCTCTTTATATACTATAGGTGCCATTTTTTTTGGTCATGCCTCCTTCTACCATACCCCCAGGTTACAGCTTGAGTTTTGCTTTTTTCTTTTTTCTGCATATAAAAGTTTAAAATTTGTACCTGTCCAAAAATATTTAATTGACCTAAATTAAGAATTGTTTCTTCAGCAATTTACTTTAAAGTGGCAATTCAAATTCAAATTAGTTGAAATGTGATCTCTGATATAGATGAGAAGACTCTTTGGAAACCCAAAACTCTCCTACTGGGGGCTCCCAAGGGACACAGACATTGAAAATAAATAAATAAATAAACAAACGCTTTGTTTGCAGAGCACAGTCACTGTTCGTTTGGATATCTCAAAATAAACATCTTATAATTCCCATGCATTATTCAAACTTAGAAAGATGAGTGTCTGCATACATAATCAAATGACCTGCACTGGATAAAATCTGGGCTCATTTGTTAAAACAGTGCACAGCAATTTTATAGTTTTTCACTCATTTTCTCTAATTGGAGAGATATTTACATATAATCACAGTTGGAGCGTGAGATAGGAGAAATCTATTTTAATCATTTAATATTTCATTTTAAAAGCCATGTATTGCAGCTGTAAAATATCTTTAGCTCTTTAATTTAAAATTGCCACTATTGTGCATAAGTATTCAAAGTATTACTGAAATTGTATTGTGGCGTGCTATTCAAAATGTCTTCTTAATATACATATATATGTTTCCCTCTTTGTCTTACATTTTCTTGCCTAGTTAAATTTCTTTCTTTTCTCAATGTACACTTGTAATTTAGTCTTAATTCTTTAGATTTATATTAAGGCTTTTAAGTTTATCCGTTTAATAAAAAAAGATTTTGAAAATGAAATACGGTAGATTTTAAATAACATTTTTCTCTAAATTTAAAAGTTGAGCTTATGATTCCAACTATATGACATTCTGGAAAAGGCAAAACTATCAAGACGATAAAAAGATCATTGGTTGCCAGCACAGAGAGAAGGGTGGGGTAAAACCAAAAAAAAAAAAAAAAACCCGTTGCCATCGAGTCAATTTCCGACCCATAACGACTCTACAGGGCTGAGTAGAACTGCCCCACAGAGTTTCCAAGGAGTACCTGGTAGATTCGAACTGCTGACCTTTTGGTTAGCAGCCGTAGCACTTAACCACTACACCACCAGGGTTTCTGGAGGGGTGGGGGAGGAGGAATAAATAGGTGGAGCATAAGGCATTTTTAGAGCAGTGAACTATTCTGTATGATACTGTGATGATGGACATAGGACTTCATGCATTTGTCAAAACCCCTAGGACTTATAACACAAAGTGTGAACCCTACTGTAAACTCTGGACTTAGGCGATAATAATGTATCAGTATTGGTTCATCAATTGTAGCAAATGTGCCACAGAAATGCAAGATATTAGTAATGGTAGAAACTGCGTTGAGAGTACACAGGGGGCATATGGGAGCTCTAGACTTGCTTCACAATTTTTCTGTAATCCTAAAACTGCTCTAAAAAAGTCTATTTAAAATTAATAAATCGATTTTTTAAAACCTGAGCTTTGTTGAATCAGACTTAACGGTCATAGATATTACTGGCATATTGTGATTACTCTAGCAAATTTATTTGAAACTAGAATTTAGACTTTCTAAATTTGTCCAAGGAAACATTTGTTTTCCAACATTTTAACTGGGATTCCTTGACGGCATGAAAGTACACACACTATTAGAAGTACACATGCACAATTAGATGTTTGCAGCGGTGCCTGCAGAATTATGCTTGTTGTATCACCTTGTTGCGATTATTTCATATGTGATTGTCTCCTGATCTGAGGCTGTAACGTTTTCAAGAGCCGGGAGCACACCTTCCATTGCCCATTCCTAGAAGGGCAGCATTCTGTGGATACTCAATCAATATTTGATGAATGCGTGAATGTCCATATAAATTGATGTCCATATATTTGAAATTCCTAAGCATAAATATTAATTGGGTGTTTCTCGTTTTGACAAATTAGATGAACTTATTAGAATTCATTTAACAGGTTATTGTATGGTACCCAAAGATGGAGAAGCAGAATCCTCAGAAAACAGTACCCACTTTGCACAACGATTCTCCTCCATGACGCCAATCACTGCAACAATAGGGTTAGACTTTGCGTTTGGGTCAAAAGAGCAGTACTCCAAATAATGTTTCTAACTGACCAAAGACAGTAGATGGAGAAGCCCCAAAATTATAGTTAAAATTGCAGTTTCTAAGCACAGTCTGGAAGCTTGGGATGCAAACTAAAGAGGCATGTCAGATGAATTCCAACTCTACATCTTATATGAGAGAATTCCAAAAATCTCTATGCTGACATTAATAACTCCAAGCTGACATGAGACTCTTCTGCCATCCCAAAAGCTCATCATTATTTTATTGCAAAATGTCACAATTATTTCAAGTTTACTAGAAATATTAGATCGTAAGGTATATAAAACATTTTAACACTCTTGTTCAGTGTTTAATTAGAGGCCAAATTTTCAAAAGTTTTATAAAAATAAGCTGAACTGCAAATAAAATTTGTGCTTGGTTTCCCATAAATTTTAATATAATGAATATTCCAACTTATAAATGCTGAATCAATTTCTACAAATGACATTTATAAGGATGTTAATTTCCAGGAAAACAGCTTAAAAAAGAAGTGGTATATGAAATAGAGTTTACGTTAAGTAACTTTTTGTCTGGAAAGTTCTGTCTGTGTTTTCAGTGCCTTTTCATTGTTTTAGATCTTTGGAGCTGTCTTAGTTTCCTAGTTCTGCTGTTAACACAATGAATACTGCATATAAGTGGCTTTAAGATCAGAAATTTGCTTTCTAACAGTTCTGGAGACAAAAAGTACAGATCTGGGCCTCAGCTTTGTTGATTCCCTTGTCAATAGCCCTGGGCTTTTCTTGGTTGCTTGGTTTGTAGAGGAGCTTCACATGGTGCCTGTATTCTCCAGTTTGTGTACGCTTCTGTGTCTGATCTGCTCTGTTTATAACTCAGAAGCGTTTAGGTTTGGGTACACACTATACTGATATGGCCTCCTTAACATAACAAAAACCCTATTCTTAAACCCAAACCCATTGTCCTCGAGCCTATCCTGACCCCATAGGACAGAGTAGAACTGCCCCATAGGGTTTCCAAGGAGCAGCTGGCAGATTTGAACTGCCGACCTTTTCATTATCAGCTTCATGTTTAACAACTTCGCCACCAGGGCTTAGGTTTTCAACACTTCCTTGGAGGGGACACACCACACTTTCCATCCATAACTGGAGCGGATTTTTGAAGTGATCTGTTTTATATATAATCATGCCTTTTTTCCTCACAGATTTAATGTTTCCTGTTCATTTCCCCCCTAATTTCATGGTTCTTCATGAACCACATAAACTCCTCCAAAGAAAGGAAAACAATTTTGTCCTCTTGATGGAAATCTGCCTAAGGCTTTAGTATTCACAGCACAACTTGGTTCATCTTTTACTGAGCTGGGAAAAAGTCAGGAATATTTCATCATTTTACTACTCAAATACCCTTTATTCAAAAATCCTGGGATCAAATAGACCTATATATTTTCTTGCTCTTCAAACAAGCAAATAAACTAAGCTAATATTACATCAAAATGTACTTCTGTTTGAAAACATGGTAAAGTCTCTCATTGTAGTCCTTCATTGGTGGCTAATTGGCTAAACCACTTTGTAAGTGACTGAGTATTACAAATGGCAAGCTGTAAGAAGCAGTAACAAAAGATAAACTTCTGTTCTCACATTAATTTTTCTTTAATCCATGATCCGTGACTTCAGTTAAGATATGGAAGCAGCTGGTTTAGTAAAGAGATGCTCTTAATATAGACAAAGACTCATGAGTGTCTCATTAAGATACTAATGTTTGAGAATTCACACAGAATTAGCAAAATTAATGGCTGCCCTCAGATACTTACTGAGTCAATTCAGAACTGAGCCTGCTGGGCTCACTGGCTCACTGACAAAGGGCTCCATGGTTGACAAAACTGATAAAGTCAACAGTATCAAATATTCACAGAAGGAATACACAAATTCAGCAAGTGATTTAATTTCATCACATTGCTCAGTAACTGTGCATGTTTAGGGATATTAAGCTCGAAGGAAATTGACTTAGCAGCAGAACATATTTCGCTTTCTAACACACATCATCCAAATTAAGCCCGTCATCCGTCATGTAAATTAATGAATGCCATGTATTTAGGGTGTAAAGGAAATCACTTCCAAAACTGTCTTCTAAACAATTAGATTTCATTACGTTTCTAAGCTTTTCAAACAAAAGTCATCACAACTGTATCGATAAGTAACATCATGATAAATGGAGAAAAGATTGAAGTTGTCAAGGATTTCATTTTTGGATCCACAATCAACATCCATGGAAGCGGCAGTCAAGAAATCAAAATACCCATTGCATTGGACAAATCTGCTGCAAAAGACCTCTTTAAAGTGCTAAAAAGCAAAGATGTCACTTTAAAGACTAAGGTGCACCTGACCCAAGCCATGGTGTTTTTAGTCTTATATGCATGCAAAAGCTGGACAATGAATAAGGAAGACTGAAGGAGAATTGATGCCTTTGAATTGTGTTGGCAAAGAATATTGAATATACCATGGACTGCCAGAAGAATAAACAAATCTGTCTTGGAAGAAGTAGAGCCAAAACACTCAGACACAAGGATGGTGAGACTTGGCGTCACATATGACAAGTTATCAGGAGGGATCAGTCTCTGGAGAAGGACATCACTCTTGGTAAAGCTGGGGGTCATTGAAAAGAGGAAGACCCTCAAAGAGATGGATTGACACAGTGGCTTCAGCAGTGGGTTCCAGCATAACAGTGATCACAAGGATGGTGCAGGACCAGGCAGTGCTTCATTTTGTTGTACACAGGGCTGCTATGCATGAGAACTGCCTCGACAGCACCTAACATATCATAAAACTTACAAACATTATGACTTAGCAAAAAAGGACATTAACTTAATTTCCTTAGTCATGATTCTCAGTTATGAAATGGTGACCCCGTGCAAAGCCTGAGATCCATGTGTCAGTCAAAGTGACCATAGTTCCTCTCTCAAAGTGTCTCATGGGGATTTCAAGATTAAGGGTACTTTTTCTTAAAAAAAAGGGTACTTTTCCTTAGCATATGCTAATGTCACTTTCAAACTGAGTATAAACCTAAGAACAAAATTAATTCTTTAGAAAGCTGCATTTGTAAATTGAGGTGACACAATCTAATTCCAATACTTGCAGGGATTTTTTTCTAGTTAAACACACGGCTGTTGAGTTGATTCTGACTCGTAGCAACCCTATAGGACAGAGTAGAACTGCCCCCTAGAGTTTCCAAGGAGCGGCTGGCAGATTTGAACTGCTGGCCTTTTTGGTTAGCAGCTGTAGCACTTAACCACTATGGCACCAGGGTTTCCTTTTTCTAGTTAGTATACTTATGATATCTATGAATTTAACTATCTTGAATAGGAGTTATTGTTTTTGTTGAGTACAATTCAGGCAACTCCAAATCATAGCTGACCCCGCAGGACAAAGTAGAACTGCCCCATAAGGTTTTCTAGGCTGTAATCTTTATGGAAGCAGGTTGCCAGATCTTTCTCCCATGGAGCCACTGGGTGGGCTCAAACCATTGATCTTTTGATTAGCAGCTAAGCATTTAACTGTTGCACCAGCAGGGCTACTTTTGAATATGAGTAGAAATGGTCATATTTGCTTGTAGACAGGGCAAGGATTAGGAAAGTGGAAAATAGCTAGTTTTTTAGACCACATTCCTCAAGTCAGCATTGTTAATGAAATATGGTATACAGAAAGAAGTTTACTGTCTTATCTTCTTCCTACACAGGTCTTCAAGTCTGAGGTATGCTTTGGAAGAAGAGAGGGCACATGTAGAGAGAGATAAAAAAAGACACAAAAGTATAGTATGTGACTGGAAAAGGGTTGTGATATCATGCATTCAAGACATAATTGTCCAGCACCTACTACATGGCCATTTCTGTGCACAAAGGGAGGGGACAAAATTCTCACTTGGGATACAGAGATTCAAGCCACTGCTCCTGCCATCAAGGAATTCAGGTTCAAGTTGGGAAGAAGATAAACCAACAGATCATTGCATACAGAATAATAACTGCAACAATAAAGACTTGTACAGGAAGCTATGTGCACACCAGGAGGGCCTAGGGAAGGCTGTCTAGAGGTGAAGGCATCTAAGCCAAGTTTTATGGTAAGTTAGGAATTGTCTAGATAAAGAAATTGGGGGTTGGGGTGGATTCTAGGCAGTAGAAGCAGCTTGGGAAAAACCAAAGAAGTATAAGGGAATCATGGAATGTCTGATGAGCTTCAAGTAGTCCACTGGATAGTGTATGGTATGGAAAGATGCAACAGCTAAAGCTGGAGATATAAGAGGACCATGTGAAGGACTTTCGATTTTATTTCTGAAGGTGATGGAAAACCTTTGAAGAAATTTAATGATCACTTTTGAAATTTGGAAAGATTACTTTGGAATAATGAATGAAGGCAAGAATGGAAGCAACAAGATGTGTTAGGAAGCTACTACAACCATACCTACAGAGGATGATCAGGAACTGGACTAAGGTAGTGTAGTGTCGGAGATCAAGAGGAGTGGGCATAATCGATAAATATTGAAGAGGTAGACTTGATAGCACTTGGCGTCTGATGGGCTGTGAAAGAATTCAAGAAGAAAACAGTTTACAGGAACAATATATTTTTTAATCTATTGAACCTGGGGTTTCAATGGACCCTCAACAGGAAATTTGACAACCCTAAAAGACAGAGTAGAACTACCCCATAGGGTTTCCAAGGAGCACCTAGGGAATTCGAACTGCTGAACTTTTGGTTGGTAGCCATAGCTCCTAACCACTACGCACCAGGGTTTCCTATTCAGCATTATTGCCCACTTAATTGGATGTGATTGTAATTTGTGAGGTAATATCCATAATTCTGCACTATTGATTTCGGCATCAGCAACCAAAGCAGGCTCTCCAAAATCTGGACTACTTGTCTTGACAAATATTTTAGTTCCACAGATATTTTAACTTTGTAAATTCTCTCAGTCCCCCTTGTATTTTACTTTACAGCCTCTCTGTCATCATCTTAGGTGGTTTACAGAGGTGAGTTGGTGAGTTTTGCTGTGTTAGTAACCGAGCACTTAACCACTACACCACTACAGCTCCTTTTTAAAAAATGGTGATAAAAAAGAGGTGGAGTGAACTCCAAAGAGTGAGATCTTCTCTCCACAGAAACATTACCTGTTTCAGAGAGATTCCTTCCTTCTGAAATGGAAGGGAACAGGAATCTTGGTCATGGGAATTCCCTGAACAAAAGTATTGACACTAGGCTAGAATATGTTTGTTCAAGAACAGAATTTCAGGGGCTTCAAGCTATAAAGAAGAGTAAGCACCACGAATTACTTACAGGCAGTCATTTTTTCATTTTAAAATGAAAAATTCTTCAATTATATACAATCTGACGCTGTCTCATTTACATGAAACTTCTCCATGGCCCTGGAGGATGACCTAGGAAATAATTTTTCTTGGACATTAATCATGCTCAACATTCCATAAAAGTCTAGAGGTTTCCAAAAGTCACGCAAAGTTTCATTTCACCCGTGTTGAAGTGTCTCAAATACCACTAAATATATTTCATTTTCTGTCTTCAAAACATCATCAGATGTTTTGTTATATAAGTTATATAAACTTATTGTACTGTCTTCTTAATTTCAAAGCAGGATATAAAACTAATGCATATTAGTGAAATAATTGTTTATTTCAGCATTGTATCCTGTTGCAAGTCATAAGGTAAAGAAGGAGAGTTAAAACATAATAACCTAACTAGGCTTCTAGATATCTTGAGAGACTAAAACCATATTTCTTCCTATATAGCAGTTTCACATTAGACACCTGAATTGTTATTTTAAAAATATTACAAAGAAATCATTTAGTGTTGCAAAAGTAAAAAAACTCTACCTTCTTAGTTTTCTTTTCTCCCCAATAACTAGGCATACTACCATCCAAGTTATTTTTACAGTACAGCATCAAATAATATTTCACCATTTTTTCAGTGTTGCAGAAAAACAGAAATTTTATATTTCTTATTTTATATGCTTTCCAGCAATAAAGTACAGATCGTGAGCTTCATAATGGGAGGGATTCTTTTCTGTTCAATCTTTTCCTGTTGGGATTCTTACTGTCTACCAAATTTCTGCCCCATTGTTGGCCCTTTGCAACAATTTTTTTTTGAATAAATGGATTATATACAGTGTCATATTTTACAAAATAGTTTAAATTCTTGGTGTTTCACATTCATTCTGCTTCTTCTGCAAATTATATGTATTCTTTGATTTATATACCAGTGTACTTCACCAAAGTAAACATATTTGCCAGAAGACACTGTGTTCAGCAAGCCTCTTTTGTGGTAGAGCATTATTGCATCAGGATGAATGCAGTGCTTTGTGAAGAATTCTGTGGTCACTGAATGTAGTTTATTCTATCAAGTCAAAATATATATGCAGAGTATCCTGGCAATTTTGGTCTCATTTATCAGTGTGTACTTTTACTTTTATTGCTATAGTATCTTATCTCTTTTGCAATAACACAGCTTTTTAGCCAATGCATTCTAGCACCATTTTAAGGCCTAAGAGATCAGGAATTTTCCAGTTCTTCAAAATTCGTGTTCAGGAAATTCATGTAGCAAGTGTATGTACTCATGGTATGGTATAAGCACATTCCACTTTGAAATATCAAGGAAATTGTGACTACAGTGGTTGGAAACCCATTTTAAAATGACTTCAAAAAGGAACTCAAAGCAGTACAAAGGCGTAGAGAAGATAGTACTAAAATCTTTATTTAAAAAATTACCTTTTGAAATAAAGAAATCAAATCTATTATTTAGGACTATTATCTGGTTTCAAACAGCTTTTGATTCTCATTTAAAAAGGTTATAAGCATTTTTTTTAACCAGTTATGTAACTTGGTTGTTACAAGGAACAGGAAGAGAATTTTGTAACCACAATATCTCCAAGGAGAATTAATTTGATATTATTCAGAAGTCATTTTGTTTAGTTGAAGTCATGCTGGGTTACATCCCAGTTTCTGACCACAATAATGCTTATAAAACTGCTTGGAAAGTTACTGCATAAATGAAAGAGATTTTAGAAAGGTAGATGAATTACTATCTAAAAATTATACTCATGAGTTTTTTATATAATTTATTTTGTTGTTGTTAAGAATGTACACAGCAAAATATACATCAATTCAACATTTTCTACATGTACAATTCAATGATGCTGATTACATTCTTTGAGTTGTACAACCATTCTCACCCTCCTTTCCTGAGTTGTTCCTCCCCATAACATAAATTCACTCCCCCATAAGTTTCCTATCTAATTTTTTGAGTTGCTATTGTCAGTTCGATCCCACATAAATAGATCTTAAAAGAGCATAATGCTCAAGGCAGACATTCTTTAGTAGTTAAGCTGAACTATTTTTCAGTTTTAAGAAGACTTCAGGGCATATTTTTGGTTAAAGGTTTAAAGATTTTCTTGGGGCAATAGTTGCAGGGGTTTCATACAGTCTCCATGGCACCAGAAAATCTGGATTTCATGGGAATTTGAAATTCTGTTCTACATTTTCACTTTTTTGATCATGATTCTTTTACAGAATCTCTGATCAAAATATTCAGTGATGGTAGCCAGGCACCATCCAGTTCTGGTTTCATGGCAAAGGAGGCAATTATTCATGGAGGCAATTAGTCACACATCAATTTCCTCCTCCCATTCCTGACTCTCTTTCTTCCTCTGTTGTTCCAGGCAAATAGAGACCAACTGTTGTGTGTTGGATAGCCAATTGTAATCTTTTAATACCAAAGGCACTATGCGGCAAACTAGGAGATAGAATAGAAGCACTAAACATGTTATAAGTCCAGTTAACTGGGATGTAAAGGGGGTGCGTATCACTTATGTTTGTGGATAATGGCTTATTGCTTTGCTAGAATAATACATGCTAACTCTTTAAACATGTACATGACACAGAAGAGTAAATGTAAAAAAATTAAAACACACTCCAAATTTTATAGCTGGAAATAGTCATTATTAATAAGCTATGTGTTTCAATTCAGATATCTCTCTAAACATAGTAGTAGATTTGAGATTAAAACTCACATTTAGCTTACACCAAGTCCCATACTCCTTCCAATATACCGAGATACTTAAAGCATAAAATTGAAGGAAAAGTGTATTGACTATATGCATAGTAATATAATCGTAGTGCAAACATTATTATGCCCAGGGGTGTGGTGATTGAAAGCCTGGATAATGCTCTTTGTAACTGTTGGGAGACAGTTCTCCGTTGGTCTCTTGTGTTTCTGCACATGTTTAGAGGTGAGGTACTGACAGTTGTTGTTTTTTTTTTTTTTCCCCAGACTACCTGTTAAAAGATGTTTGTGTGGTGAACAACCTGGAATGATAGAGACAGAATTTCCATCTGGAGCAAGGGGCAGTTTGTTTGCTGTCCAGTATAATAAAGATAATGTATTCCTCCAGGCAAAGGCTGGCAGATTAGCTACAAATAATATTATAAAAGATTGGGACTTCCTAAACTTGAGGTGCCTCAGCTGTAACAGAAACCCACTACACATACAGAATTTATCTGGGCCACTTCACTCAGCCAGGGGGACTTGGAGGAGAAGGGAAACTGACACAAGAATGAAGTTCATACACCCCGCTATGCCACGAATAATAAAATTTGTTGTTTCTGACCCAGGAGGCTTGTGTCTTCTGACACCACTCATGAAACCATGGCAAACTAACTTGTTAGCTCATAAGTAGAATAAAATGTCAGATGCTTCACAATTCTTGACAGGAATGTGATTAAAATAGAAAAAACACCTAAATGACCGTTAATGGTGGACTAGTAATAAACATCACAGTACATCTACTCAATGAAATATTGTGAAAACATTACACAATGTTGTAAATTTATATTTACTAACACAGAAGGAAGACTACAGTCTATTGTTACATAAAATATGTAATTTAAAGTTTATAATATGTTATAACCACTACTTCTCTGTCAGTTTTTTGTACTGTGGTGGCCTGTGTGTTAACTGTGATGGTGGGAGCTATGCCACTGGTACTTCAAATGCCACCAGGGTCACACATGGTAAACAGATTTCAGTGCAACTAGGCTAAGGTGGACTGGGAAGGACTTGGCAATCTACTTCTGAAAAAATTGGCCGGTGAAAACCTTATGGATAGCATCAGAACTCTGTCTGATATCATGCCAGAAGATGAGCCCCTCAGGTTGGAAGGCACTCAAAATATAAATGGGGAAGAGCTGCCTACTCAAAGTAGAGTCAACTTTAATGGTGTGGATGGAGTCAAACTTTTGGGGCCTTCGTCTTCTGAAGTGTCATGGCTTTAAATCAGAAGAAACAGCTGCAAACATCCATTAATAATCAGAACTTGGAATGTATGAAGTATGAACCGAAGAAACTCGGAAGTCATCAAAAATGAAATGGAACGCATGAAGATCAATATCCTAGGCATTAGTGAGCTGAAATGGACTGATATTGGCCATTCTGAATCAGGTAATCATATGGTTTACTATACTCGGAATGACAAATTGAAGATGAGTGGCATTGCATTAGTTGTCAAAAAGAACATTTCAAGATCAATCTTGAAGTACAACGTTGTCAGTGATAGACTAATATACATATGTTTACAAGGAATATCAGTTAATATTACTATTACTCAGATTCATGCACCAACCACTAATGCTAAAGATGAAGAAATATAAGATTTTTAACAACATCTGCAGTCTGAAATTGGTCAAATATGCAATCAAGATTCATTGATAATTACTGATGATTGAAATTCAAAAGTTGGAAACAAAGAAGAATAGGTAGTTGGAAAATATGACCTTAGTTACAGACAAGGCTGGAGATCATATGATAGAATTTTGCAAGGTGAACAACTTCTTCCTTGCAAATGCCTTTTTTCAACAATGTAAACAGTGACTATATACATGGATGTCACTAGATGAAATACACAGGAATCAAATCAACTACATCTGTGGAAAGAGACGATGGAGAAGCTCAATGTCATCAGTCAGAACAAGGAATTGACGGAATAGCAGTTGAAATGTTTCAACAAACGATGCAAGGCTGGAACCCTCACTCGTCTGCCAGGAAATTAGAAAGCTACCTGGCCAACTGACTGGACGAGATCCATGTTTGTGACCATTTCAAAGAAAGGTAACCCAATGGAATGCGAAAATTATTGAACAATATCTTTAACATCACACACAAGTAAAATTTTGCTGAAGATAATTCAAAAATGGTTGCAGCAGTACATCAACAGGGAACTGCCAGAAATTCAAGCTGGATTCAGAGGACTTGGAATGAGGGATATCATTGCTGATGTTAGATAGATCTTGGCTGAAAGCACTGAACACGAGAAAGATGTTTACCTGTGTTTCATCGACTATGCAAAGGCATTCAACTGTGTGGATCATAACAAATTACAGATAACATTGCCAAGAATGGGAATTCCAGAACACTTAACTGTACCCAAGTGGAACCTATATACAGACCAAGAGGCAGTCTTTCGAACAGAACCAGGGGATGCTGCGTGGTTTAAAGTCAGGGAAGATGAACATCAGGGTTTTATCCTTTCACTATCTTATTCAATCTGAATGCTGAAAATATTATAGAAGGAGCTGCACTGTAGGGGAAAAAAAAAAACAAAACACGGCATTGGGATTGGAAGAAGACACATTAAAAACCTGAAATATGCAGATGACACAACCTAGTTTGCTGAAAGCGAAGAGGACTTGAAGCACTTGCTGATGAAGATGAAAGACTACCGTCTTCAGTGTGGATTACATCTCAACATAAAGAAAACAAAAATCCTCCAATAAACAACATCGTGATAAGCAGAGAAAAGTTTGATGTTCTCAAGGATTTCATTTTACTGGGATCCACAATCAATGCCAATGGAAGCATCAGTCAAGAGATCAAATGACACATTGGGCAAATCTGTTGCAAAAGAGCTCTTTAAAGTGTTTAAAAGCAAAGATGCCACTTTGAGGACTAAGGTGCTCCTGACCCAATCTATGGTCTTTTCAATCACCTCATATACATGCAAAAGCTGCACAATGAATAAGGAAGATCGAGGAATTGATATATTTGAATTAAGGTGTTTTTGAAGAATGTTGAATACACCAATGACTCCCAGAAAAAGGAACAAATCTTTCTTGGAAATATACTCAGAAAGTTCCTTAGTAGCAAAAAAAAAAAAAAAAAAAAAAACCAAGGATAGTGAGAATTCACCTCACTTACTTTGGACATGTTATCAGGAGAGACCAGTCCCTGTAAAAGGATATCACTATTGGTAAAATAGAGGGTCAGTGAAAAAGAGAAAGACCTTCCATGAGATGGATTGATACAGTGGCTGCAACAATTGTCTCAAACATAGAAAAGATAATGAGGATGGCACAGGACTAGGCAGTGTTTTGTTCTGTTGTACATGGGGTCCTTATGAGTCAGAACCTACTCAATGGCACCTAACAACAACATATATTATAAATATTTGTTTTTTCTATTTTTATAATTTTGTTGACCTTATAATATGGTTATGGTATTTGCTAAGTGGAGCCCTGATGGCACAATGATTAAAAGTTTGGCTACTAACCAAAAGTTTAGTAGTTTGAATTCATCAGCCGCTCCCTGGAAACCCTATGGGACAGTTCTACTCTGTCCTATGCAGTTGCTATGAGTCGAAATCAACTCAAAGGCAATGGGTTTGATTTGGGTTTATTACAATTATCTGCATTTTACAGATTGGAAGATTGAGGCACAGAGAGGTTTGGTAACTTGCCACAGGCAACCTAAATTGGAAGAGGCAGAGCCAGGGTTTGAATTTAGGCAGTTTGACTTGAGTCCACTCTTCAAGTAAGCATTTTTTGAGAGCTTCCTTGTAGTTGTTCCATGAGTTCTTATATCTTTCTCAGGAACACTGAACATGGAACCTCCATGATTTATCCTCCAAATTTTTCACCTCTTCTCTCTTTTTCTTTTTTTTTTGTGGGAGAGGTAGAGGCTATCTTTTTTTCCTTTGCTCAGAAGGAATAGATCAATCTATCACTCACGCTGTGGACCCATTCAGCTTTCCAAAGTACTAATCTGTTTGTTGTTGCCTTTAGTGTAGATTTAAAATGTACTGATATACTTTTGATTTTACTGAAGACTTTTCTAATCTTAGCTGTCTCACATTTAATTTCATCCCTTTGTCTTTTAATTTTGTGATTGAGTTCCTTCATGGTGTAGTCTGCTGTACTTAGTTATATATGGTACATCTGGGGGTTAATTGAGTATATTTCTGTAGAGTAACTCAGGATCTCTATCTGAATGTCAAAAGGCAACATGGCCTTTGTCTTAGTCATCTAGTGCTGCCATAACAGAAATACCACTAGTGGATGTCTTTGACAAACAGAAGTTTATTCACTCACAGTCTAGTAGGCTAGAAGTCCAAATTCAGGGTGTCAGCTCCAGGGGAAGGCTTTCTTTCTGTGTTGGCTCTGGAGAAAGTTCCTTGTCATCAATCTTCCCCTAGACTAAGAGTTTCTCCTCACAGGAACCCTGGATCCAAAGAATGCACTCTGCTCCCAGTGCTGCTTTCTTGGTGGTGTGAGGTTCCCCTCCCCCCGCCCCCGGCTTGCTTCCTTTTCCTTTTATCTCTTGTGAGATAAAAGGTGGTGCAGGTCACACTCCAGGGCAACTCCTTTTACTTTGGATCAGAAATGTGACCTTAGTAAGCATGTTACAATCCCACCCTAATCCTCTTTAACATAAAATTACAAGCGCAAAATGGAGGACAACCACACAATACTGGCAATCATGGCCTAACCAAGTTGACACATATTTTTGGGAGACACAATTCAATCCATGATAGCCTTTAAAAAAGGGAGGGACATAATATAAGATACAGTCTTACGCACCTTTGGGAAAAGGGAAACCCAACTTTTGTATTTAGGAGTTAACATTAATTAACAAAAATTCTAAATTACCCCTGCTGCCCACATCTCTTACGTTTCTTAAAATTTTATTTTAGAACCCTACCATCCATAACCATGTTCAAACACTACAACCTCTTTTAAAATTAATCATTCTCCCCATACATACTCCATTAATACAGTAATAAGTCAGGTCAACTAGGTATTTCCTTGTGTTTCAGTCTTCTTGACATGGATACATAGGATCAATACAACTGAAGATATATTTTTAAGTTATTCCTTAAATTTCTGTCAGCATTTTTTGAGTGCAGTCAAATTAATGTATGATGGGCAAACTGGCTCTCTTGCATTCTATAATTATTGCTGTCAGGAGACTTCCAACTATTGAGGGAATTGTTTCTGCGTTTATCATTCCCTGTTCCTGCTTATGTATATGTCAGTGCAGCTGTGATTCATTTATTTTATAATACTGCAGCTAATCGTGTATGGGCTATTTGATCAAAAGCAACATTTTAAGAAGACCAAAATAGCCAAGGCTGGGAGGAGGGGAATGCAGTTATATAATGATGTTAGAACTTTTTTTGGAAGCAGCATTGAAAAAGATTATTCATTTGTATAGCTTCGAAAGCCAAATAATAATTATGGCGGCATTGTTCTCATGTCTGTATTGTCCAAATCTAGATTGCTAAGACAGAAAGAGAAAAGAAATATCCCTCATTATCCTGTTTGACTTGGCCCTTTAAATGGTCAATGTTGCTAAACTGCCCTTTGGGTGGGAAGAAATTAAATTCTATCACATGCCACTAAAGGTCACTTTTCATGGTTAAATGTTTTCGAACTCACCAGGCACAGAATGTCCTGTTAAATAAAGATAATCATCAATACAATTATTAGACATTTATGCCATCAACATAATATGGAAATGGATCATTTGCTCAGAAATTTGCCAGGCATTCATAAACACTGACAAAAACACCAGGAGTTAAAATAAACTTTCAGAAAGTAAGAGTTAAAGTATACACTCCTGATTAAATTTCATGCCAAAATTATATTGTAATAATATACTCCAATTAGTACATTTGTTTTATGTCTTTGTGAAGAAACATCAAGTCTGAGCATAAAAACATTTTGAATGATAATCCTATAGATTAAACTCACTGCTGTATGGATGAAAAATAGTACAAAGTCCAGATGGCTGGACACTTGAATAAAATTTTTAGGATTAAATAAATCTTTCTTATGACAATTTCTACTATCTTTTAACAGAAATGATTTGACTTGATGAAGTTATGTGTGATTTGGTTGAAATATACACCTTAGCAGTTGTTTTGGTCCCACCAGACAGGTTTTCCCGTTCGCTTCTTCCTAACAGCACAGCTCAATGTTTACTTTAGAGAAGCGTTTCTCCCTTGTTTTCATTGTTGTTGGGCTCCCAATCACAGTACTCTGCCTGCTGGTCATAGGACTGATCACGTGTCTCCACTAGTCCAATCACATTGCTGAATCATTGTTGACATAGTAATTGAAGCCAGATGAAGCACCTGGCCAGCTGGGATGGTTAATTTTATGTGTCAACTTGACAAGGTTATGATGCCCAATTGTTTGGTCAAACACTAGTCTAGATGTTTCTGTGAAGGTATTTTGTTGATTAATTAGCATTTGCAGTCAGTTTAGTTTAAGTAGATTGCCCTTGATAATCAGTTGAAGGCCTTAAGAGTAAAAACTTGGACTTCCAGAAGAAGAAGGAAATCTGCCTCAAGACTGTAATATAGAAATCCTGCCTTTGTTTTCCGCCTGTCCTACAAATTTCAGGGTTGCCAGCCCCCATATCACATGAATCAATTCCTTAAAATACATCTATACCTATATTAAGAAAAAAAAAAAAAAAGTTGCCATCAAGTCAATTCCAACTCATGGTGACCCTGTGTGTGCCAGAATAATTGAATTGTGCTGTATGGAATTTTCGATGGCTGATTTTTCCAAAGTAGATTGTCAGTCTTTCTTCTCAGGTGTGTTTGGGTGGACTAGAACCTCCAACCTTTCAGTTAGCAATCGAGCATGTTAACCATTTGCACCACCAAACAAACAAACAAAAACCAAACCCATTGTCATTGAGTCAATTCCGACTTATAGAGACCCTATAGGACAGAGTAGAACTGGGCAATATGGTTTCCAAGGCTATAATTTTTACAAAAGCACATCTTTCTACCATGGAATGGCTGGTGGGTTCAAACCGCTGACTTTTCTGTTAGCAGCTGAGTGCTTTAACCAGGGCTCCACCCAGAGGCCCCTATATGTGTATCTATCTATAACCATACTATTGGTTCTGTTTATCTGGTGAACCCTGCTTACAACACTAGTACAGTGATTGAGGCCAGTTAGATTCCCCTTGATACATTTCTGTGCTACAGGTAGTAAAATAGTATTCCCTCTAACTGAATCAATAAATAAAAAGAAATGGCCTAAAGTCAGTGGAGTCATATACCCTGTAACATAGACAAAGACAAGCAATTGTGGGGGGAGGGATAGTGTGGAGAAGGGATAATTCTGACTAAATCATTGCATCTTTGGAGTCCCTGAGGCTAGCTTCATCCTTAGACATTCTAACTTCAAAAAGTAATACAATTATTTTTTAGAATTGTGTTAAGGTCATAATTAATAATGTCACAAATTACTGAAAGCAGCCTGACTAATAAAACGGTTGATTTGCTATGGAACTGAAAATAGAATATTTATTTTGGCATCCGATAATAATTCCTATGTTGTGGAAGTAATTCGTAGTACTTAGTGTTCAATTTCCTTGGCAATAGGAAGATATCCTACAGAGAAATACACAGTTAGTAGGAGAAAAATAAAGCTAAGTAATAACAGCTATGCATTCGGAGTGTTAAAGGCACATATGAATAAGTGAAGAATTATATTGGTGTGTTAGTATATTAGAATATGGAAATTTTTTAAATGCTGCAGAGAATGTGTTGCACTACGCTGAAGAGAAAAGTAACTTCAGTGGTAAATTCACCAATAAAATGCACATAAGATTGACGTTCAGCAAAAACATGTCTATGAAAGTGAAAGTAACTAAAATCTATTGAATGTCTTCCAGGTGTTTTCACATATGTTATATCGTTTTTTCTTCACATCAACCCTGTGAGGTAGACATTATTATCCTCACTTTGCAGGAGCTTTGTATTTTGTGAATACAAATAATTTTCCCAAGGTCATACAGCTAAAAATTCTAATACCACACAGTGCGGCCCTCTGATAACAAAAGGCCATCCAATGGCTGTGTTTGCAGGTGTTTAATTTAGAGAGAGTAAAAACACTGCACAGCACATAGAAATAACAGGGAAAATAAAGAGAATTTAGTTTGAAAAGAGAGTGCAAAATATATATAAGGACTGATTTGATTTCTGGGTGAAAAATAAAAACCCTGACAAGTTTTAAAAAGGAAAACTATTGATTCTTTAACACAAATAATACATTAGAATTTAAAAATTCAGGTGAGCAAAAGTATAAGGTCCAAAGAGATAAATTTAAGAAATTTTAAGGCAAAGGAGTTCATATAAATCCTAAAAATGTAAGTAATTCAATAGCAAAATGACCAGGACATGAGTAGGCAATCGATAAAGGAGTACATTGTTGTTGTGTGCTGTTGAGTTGATTGTTACTCATAGAGAACCTATATAACAGAGTAGGACTGTCCCATAGGGTTTCCTAGGCTATAATCTTTATGGTACAGATTGCCAGGGCTTTCCTCTCCGAGAACAGCTTTTGGGTTCCAATTGCAGTTAACAGTGAGTGTTTAACCATTGCACCAGTAGGGTTCCAGTAGGGCTCCTAGAAGTATACCAAACATGTAAAATCAAGGTACCTAATTAGTTATTATAATTTCATATTAAAATAACAAGATGCCTTTCTTTTACAAATCAAAATGGAAAATATTTTTTAAAATAACATATCCCATGAAATTACTCATAGATGGCAACTGTGCAGAAACAGCTTTCTAGCACTGTTAGTGGAAGTATAAATTTAGTACCACCCTTGTATACGGCAGTTTTTGCAGTGTGTACAAACAGCCTTAAAAACGTGCCATTATCATTTGACACAGTGATTTTATTTTTAGCAACTTTATCTAATAAATTGAACAATGATTAAAAAAAGGCCTAAGATTTACACAAAAAGAATGTTCTTCGCAATGTTTTTTATCATGAAAAAAATTGACATGAATTCTGTGTCTGACTATAGAAGAATAATGGAATGTTATTCAACCTTGCCCCCACGTGTCTGTCAGTTTGTCCTACTGTGGGGGCTTGCGTGTTGCTGTGATGCTGGAAGCTATGCCACCGGTATTAGATACCGGTTATGCAGATGACACAACCTTGCTTGCGGAAAGTGAAGAAGACTTGAAGCACTTACTAATGAAGATCAAAGACACAGCCTTCAGTATGAATTGAAGCTCAACATAAAGAAAACAAATATCCTCACAACTGGACCAATAAACCACATCATAATAAACGGAGAAAAGATTGAAGTTGTCAAGGATTTCATTTTACTTGGATCCACAATCAACGGCCATGGAAGCAGCAGTCAAGAAATCAAAAGACGCATTGCACTGGGCAGATCTGCTGCAAAGGACCTCTTCAAAGTGTTGAAGAGCAAAGATGTCACCTTGAAGACTAAGGTGCGCCTGACCCAAGCCATGGTATTTTCAATGGCATCCTATGCATGTGAAAGCGGGACAATGAATAAGGAAGACCGAAGAAGAGTTGACGCCTTTGAATTGTGGTGTTGGTGAAGAATATTGAATACGCCATGGACTGCCAAAAGGATGAATAAATCTGTCTTAGAAATACAACCAGAATGCTCTTTAGAAGCAAGGATAGTAAGACTGCGTCTTCCATACTTTGGACATGTTGTCAGGAGGGATCAGTCCCTGGAGAAGAACATCATGCTTGGCAAAGTACAGGGTCAGCGGAAAAGAGGAGGACCCTCAACGAGGTGGACTGACACAGTGGCTGCAACAATGAGCTCAAGCATAACAGCGATTGTAAGGATGGCTCAGGACCGGGCAGTGTTTCGTTCTGTTGTGCATAGGGTCGCTATGAGTTGGAACTGACTCTACGGCACCTAAAAACGTTCAACCATTAATTCTACAAAAATAAAGTACAGACAATACTGATGTTCAATGAAACGCATTTGTGAAAGTAACTTACTATTTCATGATAATAGAGTAGCTAATGTCACGGGATAATAGAGTAGCTAATGTCACGGGAAATATTCATGTCTCAGAGTCAGTTTGTAAAATCAGTCCAGGTGACAAGATGGCACCTATGCCAATAAAACTTGGTAATACTGTGAACTTTTGTAAAGATTAACATATTTAAAGGAAAAAAGTATTAAAATTCAGGATTGACTAGCACTGTTTTTTTTTTTTAAGTATTGTTATTGGTGGTTATTCGTCGCTGTCTATTTGATTCCAACCTAT